>NW_026529611.1:0-85792 GCF_028500815.1 Rissa tridactyla
GTAGGGAAAGCCGTGCCTCGTTGGAAAGCTCTTTGGCAGCCGCTGGCGTGGCCCCACAGCCCGTGGGGCTGCGGGCTTTCCGGCGGCCATCAGCCTCGGCGACACCAGCGCCCACGTGGCGTCTCCACGCCAGCCTGCGAAGTATTTTCCGGTAGGACGGCGGCTCTGGCGACAGCTCCCACGCCCGAAGAGCCAGGAGGGAAAGCCGTGCCTCGTTGGAAAGCTCTTTCGCAGCCGCTCGCGTGGCCCCACAGCCCGTGGGGCTGCGGGATTTCTGGCGGCCATCAGCCTCCGCGACACCGGCGCCCACGTGGTGCCGCCAGGCCAGCCTGCGAAGCATTTTCAGGTAGGGCCGCGGCTCTGGCGACAGCTCCCACGCCCGAAGAGCCAGGAGGGAAAGCCGTGCCTCGTTGGAAAGCTCTTTGGCAGCCGCTGGCGTGGCCCCACAGCCCGTGGGGCTGCGGGCTTTCCGGCGGCCGTCAGCCTCGGCGACACCAGCACCCACGTGGCGCCTCCACGCCAGCCTGCGAAGTATTTTCCGGTAGGACGGCGGCTCTGGCGACAGCTCCCACGCCTGAAGAGCCAGGAGGGAAAGCCGTGCCTCGTTGGAAAGCTCTTTGGCAGCCGCTCGCGTGGCCCCACAGCCCGTGGGGCTGCGGGCTTTCCGGCGGCCGTCAGCCTCGGCGACACCGGTGCCCACGTAGCGCCGCGGCGCCAGTCTGCGATGCATTTTCCGGTAGGGCTGCGGCTCTGGCGACAGCTCCCACGCCCGAAGATCCAGGAGGGAAAGCCGTGCCTCGTTGGAAAGCTCTTTGGCAGCCGCTCGCGTGGTCCCACAGCCCGTGGGGCTGCGTGCTTTCCGGCGGCCGTCAGCCTCGGCGACAGCAGCGCCCACGTGGCCCCGCCGCGCCAGCCTGCGAAGCATTTTCCGGTAGGGCCGCGGCTCTGGCGACAGCTCCCACGCCCGAAGAGCCAGGAGGGAAAGCCGTGCCTCGTTGGAAAGCTCTTTGGCAGCCGCTGGCGTGGCCCCACAGCCCGTGGGGCTGCGGGATTTCTGGCGGCCATCAGCCTCCGCGACACCGGCGCCCACGTGGCGCCGCCACGCCAGCCTGCGAAGCATTTTCCGGTAGGGCCGCGGCTCTGGCGACAGCTCCCACGCCCGAAGAGCCAGGAGGGAAAGCCGTGCCTCGTTGGAAAGCTCTTTGGCAGCCGCTCGCGTGGCCCCACAGCCCGTGGGGCTGCGGGCTTTCCGGCGGCCGTCAGCCTCGGCGACACCTGCGACCACGTGGTGCCGCCGCGCCAGCCTGCGAAGTATTTTCCGGTAGGACGGCGGCTCTGGCGACAGCTCCCACGCCCGAAGAGCCAGGAGGGAAAGCTGTGCCTCGTTGGAAAGCTCTTTGGCAGCCGCTGGCGTGGCCCCACAGCCCGTGGGGCTGCGGGCTTTCCGGCGGCCGTCAGCCTCGGCGACACCGGTGCCCACGTGGCGCCGCGGCGCCAGCCTGCGAAGCATTTTCCGGTAGGGCTGCGGCTCTGGCGACAGCTCCCACGCCCGAAGAGCCAGGAGGGAAAGCCGTGCCTCGTTGGAAAGCTCTTTGGCAGCCGCTCGCGTGGCCCCACAGCCCGTGGGGCTGCGGGCTTTCCGGCGGCCATCAGCCTCCGCGACACCGGCGCCCACGTGGCGCCGCCAGGCCAGCCTGCGAAGCATTTTCCGGTAGGGCTGCAGCTCTGGCAACAGCTCCCACGCCCGAAGAGCCAGGAGGGAAAGACATGCCTCGTTGGAAACCTCTTTGTCAGCCGCTCGCGTGGCCCCACAGCCTGTGAGGCTGCCGGCTTTCCGGCGGCCGTCAGCATCGGCGACACAAGTGCCCACTAGGCGCCGCCGCGCCAGCCTGCGAAGCATTTTCCGGTAGGGCCGCGGCTCTGGCGACAGCTCCCACGCCCGAAGAGCCAGGAGGGAAAGCCGTGCCTCGTTGGAAAGCTCTTTGGCAGCCGCTCGCGTGGCCCCACAGCCCGTGGGGCTGCGGGCTTTCCGGCGGCTGTCAGCCTCGGCGCCATCGGCGCACACGTGGCGCCGCCGCGCCAGCCTGCGAAGCATTTTCCAGTAGGGCCGCGGCTCTGGCGACAGCTCCCACGCCCGAAGAGCCAGGAGGGAAAGCCGTGCCTCGTTGGAAAGCTCTTTGGCAGCCGCTCGCGTGGCCCCACAGCCCGTGGGGCCGCGGGCTTTCCGGCGGCCATCAGTCTCGGCGACATCGGCGCCCACATGGCGCCGCCGCGCCAGCCTGCGAAGCATTTTCCGGTAGGGCCGCGGCTCTGGCGACAGCTCCCACGCCCGAAGAGCCAGGAGGGAAAGCCGTGCCTCATTGGAAAGCTCTTTGGCAGCCGCTCGCGTGGCCCCACAGCCCGTGGGGCTGCGGGCTTTCCGGCGGCCGTCAGCCTCGGCGACACCAGCGCCCACGTGGCCCCGCCGCGCCAGCCTGCGAAGCATTTTCTGGTAGGGCCGCGGCTCTGGCGACAGCTCCCACGCCCGAAGAGCCAGGAGGGAAAGCCGTGCCTCCTTGGAAAGCTCTTTGGCAGCCGCTCGCGTGGCCCCACAGCCCGTGGGGCTGCGGGCTTTCCGGCGGCCGTCAGCCTCGGTGACACCAGCGCCCACGTGGCCCCGCCGCGCCAGCCTGCGAAGCATTTTCCAGTAGGGCCGCGGGTCTGGCGACAGCTCCCACGCCCGAAGAGCCAGGAGGGAAAGCCGTGCCTCGTTGGAAAGCTCTTTGGCAGCCGCTCGCGTGGCCCCACAGCCCGTGGGGCTGCGGGCTTTCCGGCGGCCATCAGCCTCGGCGACACCGGCGCCCACGTGGCGCCGCCACGCCAGCCTGCGAAGCATTTTCCGGTAGGGCCGCGGCTCTGGCGACAGCTCCCACGCCCGAAGAGCCAGGAGGGAAAGCCGTGCCTCGTTGGAAAGCTCTTTGGCAGCCGCTCGCGTGGCCCCACAGCCCGTGGGGCTGCGGGCTTTCCGGCGGCCGTCAGCCTCGGCGACACCTGCGACCACGTGGTGCCGCCGCGCCAGCCTGCGAAGCATTTTCCGGTAGGGCCGCGGCTCTGGCGACAGCTCCCACGCCCGAAGAGCCAGGAGGGAAAGCCGTGCCTCGTTGGAAAGCTCTTTGGCAGCCGCTGGCGTGGCCCCACAGCCCGTGGGGCTGCGGGCTTTCCGGCGGCCGTCAGCCTCGGCGACACCAGCACCCACGTGGCGCCTCCACGCCAGCCTGCGAAGTATTTTCCGGTAGGACGGCGGCTCTGGCGACAGCTCCCAGGCCCGAAGAGCCAGGAGGGAAAGCCGTGCCTCGTTGGAAAGCTCTTTGGCAGCCGCTCGCGTGGCCCCACAGCCCGTGGGGCTGCGGGCTTTCCGGCGGCCGTCAGCCTCGGCGACACCGGTGCCCACGTAGCGCCGCGGCGCCAGCCTGCGAAGCATTTTCCGGTAGGGCTGCGGCTCTGGCGACAGCTCCCACGCCCGAAGATCCAGGAGGGAAAGCCGTGCCTCGTTGGAAAGCTCTTTGGCAGCCGCTGGCGTGGCCCCACAGCCCGTGGGGCTGCGGGCTTTCCGGCGGCCATCAGCCTCCGCGACACCGGCGCCCACGTGGCGCCGCCAGGCCAGCCTGCGAAGCATTTTCCGGTAGGGCTGCAGCTCTGGCAACAGCTCCCACGCCCGAAGAGCCAGGAGGGAAAGCCGTGCCTCGTTGGAAACCTCTTTGGCAGCCGCTCGCGTGGCCCCACAGCCTGTGAGGCTGCGGGCTTTCCGGCGGCCGTCAGCATCGGCGACACCTGCGACCACGTGGTGCCGCCGCGCCAGCCTGCGAAGCATTTTCCGGTAGGGCCGCTGCTCTGGCGACAGCTCCCACGCCCGAAGAGCCAGGAGGGAAAGCCGTGCCTCGTTGGAAAGCTCTTTGGCAGCCGCTGGCGTGGCCCCACAGCCCGTGGGGCTGCGGGCTTTCCGGCGGCCGTCAGCCTCGGCGACACCGGTGCCCACGTGGCGCCGCGGCGCCAGCCTGCGAAGCATTTTCCGGTAGGGCTGCGGCTCTGGCGACAGCTCCCACGCCCGAAGAGCCAGGAGGGAAAGCCATGCCTCGTTGGAAACCTTTTTGGCAGCCGCTCGCGTGGCCCCACAGCCTGTGAGGCTGCGGGCTTTCCGGCGGCCGTCAGCATCGGCGACACAAGTGCCCACTAGGCGACGCCGCGCCAGCCTGCGAAGCATTTTCCGGTAGGGCCGCAGCTCTGGCGACAGCTGCCACGCCCGAAGAGCCAGGAGGGAAAGCCGTGCCTCGTTGGAAAGCTCTTTGGCAGCCGCTCGCTTGGCCCCACAGCCCGTGGGGCTGCGGGCTTTCCGGCGGCCATCAGCCTTGGCGACATCGGCGCCCACATGGTGCCGCCGCGCCAGCCTGCGAAGCATTTTCCGGTAGGGCCGCGGCTCTGGCGACAGCTCCCACGCCCGAAGAGCCAGGAGGGAAAGCCGTGCCTCATTGGAAAGCTCTTTGGCAGCCGCTCGCGTGGCCCCACAGCCCGTGGGGCTGCGGGCTTTCCGGCGGCCGTCAGCCTCGGCGACAGCAGCGCCCACGTGGCCCCGCCGCGCCAGCCTGCGAAGCATTTTCCAGTAGGGCCGCGGCTCTGGCGACAGCTCCCACGCCCGAAGAGCCAGGAGGGAAAGCCGTGCCTCGTTGGAAAGCTCTTTGGCAGCCGCTCGCGTGGTCCCACAGCCCGTGGGGCTGCGGGCTTTCCGGCGGCCGTCAGCCTCGGCGACACCTGCGACCACGTGGTGCCGCCGCGCCAGCCTGCGAAGCATTTTCCGGTAGGGCCGCGGATCTGGCGACAGCTCCCATGCCCAAAGAGCCAGGAGGGAAAGCCGTGCCTCGTTGGAAAGCTCTTTGGCAGCCGCTTGCGTGGCCCCACAGCCCGTGGGGCTGCGGGCTTTCCGGCGGCCATCAGCCTCCGCGACACTAGCGCCCACGTGGCGCCTCCACGCCAGCCTGCGAAGTATTTTCCGGTAGGACGGCGGCTCTGGCGACAGCTCCCACGCCCGAAGAGCCAGGAGGGAAAGCCGTGCCTCGTTGGAAAGCTCTTTGGCAGCCGCTGGCGTGGCCCCACAGCCCGTGGGGCTGCGGGATTTCCGGCGGCCGTCAGCCTCCGCGACACCGGCGCCCACGTGGCGCCGCCAGGCCAGCCTGCGAAGCATTTTCCGGTAGGGCCGCAGCTCTGGCAACAGCTCCCACGCCCGAAGAGCCAGGAGGGAAAGCCATGCCTCGTTGGAAACCTCTTTGGCAGCCGCTCGCGTGGCCCCACAGCCTGTGAGGCTGCGGGCTTTCCGGCGGCCGTCAGCATCGGCGACACAAGTGCCCACAAGGCGCCGCCGCGCCAGCCTGCGAAGCATTTTCCGGTAGGGCCGCGGCTCTGGCGATAGCTCCCACGCCCGAAGAGCCAGGAGGGAAAGCCGTGCCTCGTTGGAAAGCTCTTTGGCAGCCGCTCGCGTGGCCCCACAGCCCGTGGGGCTGCGGGCTTTCCGGCGGCTGTAAGCCTCGGCGCCATCGGCGCACACGTGGCGCCGCCGCGCCAGCCTGCGAAGCATTTTCCAGTAGGGCCGCGGCTCTGGCGACAGCTCCCACGCCCGAAGAGCCAGGAGGGAAAGCCGTGCCTCGTTGGAAAGCTCTTTGGCAGCCGCTCGCGTGGCCCCACAGCCCGTGGGGCTGCGGGCTTTCCGGCGGCCATCAGCCTCGGCGACATCGGCGCCCACATGGCGCCGCCGCGCCAGCCTGCGAAGCATTTTCCGGTAGGGCCGCGGCTCTGGCGACAGCTCCCACGCCCGAAGAGCCAGGAGGGAAAGCCGTGCCTCGTTGGAAAGCTCTTTGGCAGCCGCTGGCGTGGCCCCACAGCCCGTGGGGCTGCGGGCTTTCCGGCGGCCGTCAGCCTCGGCGACACCAGCGCCCACGTGGCGCCTCCACGCCAGCCTGCGAAGTATTTTCCGGTAGGACGGCGGCTCTGGCGACAGCTCCCACGCCCGAAGAGCCAGGAGGGAAAGCCGTGCCTCGTTGGAAAGCTCTTTGGCAGCCGCTGGCGTGGCCCCACAGCCCGTGGGGCTGCGGGCTTTCCGGCGGCCGTCAGCCTCGGCGACACCGGTGCCCACGTGGCGCCGCGGCGCCAGCCTGCGAAGCATTTTCCGGTAGGGCTGCGGCTCTGGCGACAGCTCCCACGCCCGAAGAGCCAGGAGGGAAAGCCGTGCCTCGTTGGAAAGCTCTTTGGCAGCCGCTCGCGTGGCCCCACAGCCCGTGGGGCTGCGGGCTTTCCGGCGGCCATCAGCCTCCGCGACACCGGCGCCCACGTGGCGCCGCCAGGCCAGCCTGCGAAGCATTTTCCGGTAGGGCCGCAGCTATGGCAACAGCTCCCACGCCCGAAGAGCCAGGAGGGAAAGCCATGCCTCGTTGGAAACCTCTTTGGCAGCCGCTCGCGTGGCCCCACAGCCTGTGAGGCTGCCGGCTTTCCGGCGGCCGTCAGCATCGGCGACACAAGTGCCCACTAGGCGACGCCGCGCCAGCCTGCGAAGCATTTTCCGGTAGGGCCGCGGCTCTGGCGACAGCTCCCACGCCCGAAGAGCCAGGAGGGAAAGCCGTGCCTCGTTGGAAAGCTCTTTGGCAGCCGCTCGCGTGGCCCCACAGCCCGTGGGGCTGCGGGCTTTCCGGCGGCCATCAGCCTCGGCGACATCGGCGCCCACATGGTGCCGCCGCGCCAGCCTGCGAAGCATTTTCCGGTAGGGCCGCGGCTCTGGCGACAGCTCCCACGCCCGAAGAGCCAGGAGGGAAAGCCGTGCCTCATTGGAAAGCTCTTTGGCAGCCGCTCGCGTGGCCCCACAGCCCGTGGGGCTGCGTGCTTTCCGGCGGCCGTCAGCCTCGGCGACAGCAGCGCCCACGTGGCCCCGCCGCGCCAGCCTGCGAAGCATTTTCCAGTATGGCCGCGGCTCTGGCGACAGCTCCCACGCCCGAAGAGCCAGGAGGAAAAGCCGTGCCTCGTTGGAAAGCTCTTTGGCAGCCGCTCGCGTGGTCCCACAGCCCGTGGGGCTGCGGGCTTTCCGGCGGCCATCAGCCTCGGCGACACCAGCGCCGACGTGGCGCCTCCACGCCAGCCTGCGAAGTATTTTCCGGTAGGACGGCGGCTCTGGCGACAGCTCCCACGCCCGAAGAGCCAGGAGGGAAAGCCGTGCCTCGTTGGAAAGCTCTTTGGCAGCCGCTCGCGTGGCCCCACAGCCCGTGGGGCTGCGGGATTTCTGGCGGCCATCAGCCTCGGCGCCACCGGCGCCCACGTGGCGCCGCCAGGCCAGCCTGCGAAGCATTTTCCGGTAGGGCCGCAGCTCTGGCAACAGCTCCCACGCCCGAAGAGCCAGGAGGGAAAGCCATGCCTCGTTGGAAAGCTCTTTGGCAGCCGCTCGCGTGGCCCCACAGCCTGTGAGGTTGCGGGCTTTCCGGCGGCCGTCAGCATCGGCGACACAAGTGCCCACGTGGCGCCGCGGGGCCAGCCTGCGAAGCATTTTCCGGTAGGGCTGCGGCTCTGGCGACAGCTCCCACGCCCGAAGAGCCAGGAGGGAAAGCCGTGCCTCGTTGGAAAGCTCTTTGGCAGCCGCTCGCGTGGCCCCACAGCCCGTGGGGCTGCGGGCTTTCCGGCGGCTGTAAGCCTCGGCGCCATCGGCGCACACGTGGCGCCGCCGCGCCAGCCTGCGAAGCATTTTCCAGTAGGGCCGCGGCTCTGGCGACAGCTCCCACGCCCGAAGAGCCAGGAGGGAAAGCCGTGCCTCGTTGGAAAGCTCTTTGGCAGCCGCTCGCGTGGCCCCACAGCCCGTGGGGCTGCGGGCTTTCCGGCGGCCATCAGCCTCGGCGACATCGGCGCCCACATGGCGCCGCCGCGCCAGCCTGCGAAGCATTTTCCGGTAGGGCCGCGGCTCTGGCGACAGCTCCCACGCCCGAAGAGCCAGGAGGGAAAGCCGTGCCTCGTTGGAAAGCTCTTTGGCAGCCGCTGGCGTGGCCCCACAGCCCGTGGGGCTGCGGGCTTTCCGGCGGCCGTCAGCCTCGGCGACACCAGCGCCCACGTGGCGCCTCCACGCCAGCCTGCGAAGTATTTTCCGGTAGGACGGCGGCTCTGGCGACAGCTCCCACGCCCGAAGAGCCAGGAGGGAAAGCCATGCCTCGTTGGAAAGCTCTTTGGCAGCCGCTCGCGTGGCCCCACAGCCCGTGGGGCTGCGGGCTTTCCGGCGGCCGTCAGCCTCGGCGACACCGGTGCCCACGTGGGGCCGCGGCGCCAGCCTGCGAAGCATTTTCCGGTAGGGCTGCGGCTCTGGTGACAGCTCCCACGCCCGAAGAGCCAGGAGGGAAAGCCGTGCCTCGTTGGAAAGCTCTTTGGCAGCCGCTCGCGTGGCCCCACAGCCCGTGGGGCTGCGGGCTTTCCGGCGGCCATCAGCCTCCGCGACACCGGCGCCCACGGGGCGCCGCCAGGCCAGCCTGCGAAGCATTTTCCGGTAGGGCCGCAGCTCTGGCAACAGCTCCCACGCCCGAAGAGCCAGGAGGGAAAGCCATGCCTCGTTGGAAACCTCTTTGGCAGCCGCTCGCGTGGCCCCACAGCCTGTGAGGCTGCGGGCTTTCCGGCGGCCGTCAGCATCGGTGACACAAGTGCCCACGTGGCGCCGCCGCGCCAGCCTGCGAAGCATTTTCCGGTAGGGCCGCTGCTCTGGCGACAGCTCCCACGCCCGAAGAGCCAGGAGGGAAAGCCGTGCCTCGTTGGAAAGCTCTTTGGCAGCCGCTCGCGTGGCCCCACAGCCCGTGGGGCTGCGGGCTTTCCGGCGGCCGTCAGCCTCGGCGACACCGGCGCCCACGAGGCGCCGCCGCGCCAGCCTGCGAAGTATTTTCCGGTAGGGCCGCGGGTCTGGCGACAGCTCCCACGCCCGAAGAGCCAGGAGGGAAAGCCGTGCCTCGTTGGAAAGCTCTTTGGCAGCCGCTGGCGTGGCCCCACAGCCCGTGGGGCTGCGGGCTTTCCGGCGGCCGTCAGCCTCGGCGCCACCGGCGCCCACATTGTGCCCCCGCGCCAGCCTGCGAAGCATTTTCCGGTAGGGCTGTGGCTCTGGCGACAGCTCCCACGCCCGAAGAGCCAGGAGGGAAAGCCGTGCCTTGTTGGAAAGCTCTTTGGCAGCCGCTCGCGTGGCCCCACAGCCCGTGGGGCTGCGGGCTTTCCGGCGGCCATCAGCCTCCGCGACACCGGCGCCCACGGGGCGCCGCCAGGCCAGCCTGCGAAGCATTTTCCGGTAGGGCTGCAGCTCTGGCGACAGCTCCCACGCCCGAAGAGCCAGGAGGGAAAGCCATGCCTCGTTGGAAAGCTCTTTGGCAGCCGCTCGCGTGGCCCCACAGCCTGTGAGGCTGCCGGCTTTCCGGCGGCCGTCAGCATCGGCGACACAAGTGCCCACTAGGCGCCGCCGCGCCAGCCTGCGAAGCATTTTCCGGTAGGGCCGCGGCTCTGGCGACAGCTCCCACGCCCGAAGAGCCAGGAGGGAAAGCCGTGCCTCGTTGGAAAGCTCTTTGGCAGCCGCTCGCGTGGCCCCACAGCCCGTGGGGCTGCGGGCTTTCCGGCGGCTGTCAGCCTCGGCGCCATCGGCGCACACGTGGCGCCGCCGCGCCAGCCTGCGAAGCATTTTCCAGTAGGGCCGCGGCTCTGGCGACAGCTCCCACGCCCGAAGAGCCAGGAGGGAAAGCCGTGCCTCGTTGGAAAGCTCTTTGGCAGCCGCTCGCGTGGCCCCACAGCCCGTGGGGCTGCGGGCTTTCCGGCGGCCATCAGCCTCGGCGACATCGGCGCCCACATGGCGCCGCCGCGCCAGCCTGCGCAGCATTTTCCGGTAGGGCCGCGGCTCTGGCGACAGCTCCCACGCCCGAAGAGCCAGGAGGGAAAGCCGTGCCTCGTTGGAAAGCTCTTTGGCAGCCGCTCGCGTGGCCCCACAGCCCGTGGGGCTGCGTGCTTTCCGGCGGCCGTCAGCCTCGGCGACACCAGCGCCCACGTGGCCCCGCCGCGCCAGCCTGCGAAGCATTTTCCGGTAGGGCCGCGGCTCTGGCGACAGCTCCCACGCCCGAAGAGCCAGGAGGGAAAGCCGTGCCTCCTTGGAAAGCTCTTTGGCAGCCGCTCGCGTGGCCCCACAGCCCGTGGGGCTGCGGGCTTTCCGGCGGCCGTCAGCCTCGGCGACACCAGCGCCCACGTGGCCCCGCCGCGCCAGCCTGCGAAGCATTTTCCAGTAGGGCCGCGGGTCTGGCGACAGCTCCCACGCCCGAAGAGCCAGGAGGGAAAGCCGTGCCTCGTTGGAAAGCTCTTTGGCAGCCGCTCGCGTGGCCCCACAGCCCGTGGGGCTGCGGGCTTTCCGGCGGCCATCAGCCTCGGCGACACCGGCGCCCACGTGGCGCCGCCACGCCAGCCTGCGAAGCATTTTCCGGTAGGGCCGCGGCTCTGGCGACAGCTCCCACGCCCGAAGAGCCACGAGGGAAAGCCGTGCCTCGTTGGAAAGCTCTTTGGCAGCCGCTCGCGTGGCCCCACAGCCCGTGGGGCTGCGGGCTTTCCGGCGGCCGTCAGCCTCGGCGACACCTGCGACCACGTGGTGCCGCCGCGCCAGCCTGCGAAGCATTTTCCGGTAGGGCCGCGGCTCTGGCGACAGCTCCCACGCCCGAAGAGCCAGGAGGGAAAGCCGTGCCTCGTTGGAAAGCTCTTTGGCAGCCGCTGGCGTGGCCCCACAGCCCGTGGGGCTGCGGGCTTTCCGGCGGCCGTCAGCCTCGGCGACACCAGCGCCCACGTGGCGCCTCCACGCCAGCCTGCGAAGTATTTTCCGGTAGGACGGCGGCTCTGGCGACAGCTCCCATGCCCGAAGAGCCAGGAGGGAAAGCCGTGCCTCGTTGGAAAGCTCTTTGGCAGCCGCTGGCGTGGCCCCACAGCCCGTGGGGCTGCGGGCTTTCCGGCGGCCGTCAGCCTCGGCGACACCGGTGCCCACGTGGCGCCGCGGCGCCAGCCTGCGAAGCATTTTCCGGTAGGGCTGCGGCTCTGGCGACAGCTCCCACGCCCGAAGAGCCAGGAGGGAAAGCCGTGCCTTGTTGGAAAGCTCTTTGGCAGCCGCTCGCGTGGCCCCACAGCCCGTGGGGCTGCGGGCTTTCCGGCGGCCATCAGCCTCCGCGACACCGGCGCCCACGTGGCGCCGCCAGGCCAGCCTGCGAAGCATTTTCCGGTAGGGCTGCAGCTCTGGCGACAGCTCCCACGCCCGAAGAGCCAGGAGGGAAAGCCGTGCCTCGTTGGAAAGCTCTTTGGCAGCCGCTCGCGTGGCCCCACAGCCCGTGGGGCTGCGGGCTTTCCGGCGGCTGTCAGCCTCGGCGCCATCGGCGCACACGTGGCGCCGCCGCGCCAGCCTGCGAAGCATTTTCCAGTAGGGCCGCGGCTCTGGCGACAGCTCCCACGCCCGAAGAGCCGGGAGGGAAAGCCGTGCCTCGTTGGAAAGCTCTTTGGCAGCCGCTCGCGTGGCCCCACAGCCTGTGGGGCTGCGGGCTTTCCGGCGGCCATCAGCCTCGGCGACATCGGCGCCCACATGGCGCCCCCGCGCCAGCCTGCGAAACATTTTCCGGTAGGGCCGCGGCTCTGGCGACAGCTCCCACGCCCGAAGAGCCAGGAGGGAAAGCCGTACCTCATTGGAAAGCTCTTTGGCAGCCGCTCGCGTGGCCCCACAGCCCGTGGGGCTGCGTGCTTTCCGGCAGCCGTCAGCCTCGGCGACACCAGCGCCCACGTGGCCCCGCCGCGCCAGCCTGCGAAGCATTTTCTGGTAGGGCCGCGGCTCTGGCGACAGCTCCCACGCCCGAAGAGCCAGGAGGGAAAGCCGTGCCTCCTTGGAAAGCTCTTTGGCAGCCGCTCGCGTGGCCCCACAGCCCGTGGGGCTGCGGGCTTTCCGGCGGCCGTCAGCCTCGGCGACACCAGCGCCCACGTGGCCCCGCCGCGCCAGCCTGCGAAGCATTTTCCAGTAGGGCCGCGGGTCTGGCGACAGCTCCCACGCCCGAAGAGCCAGGAGGGAAAGCCGTGCCTCGTTGGAAAGCTCTTTGGCAGCCGCTGGCGTGGCCCCACAGCCCGTGGGGCTGCGGGCTTTCCGGCGGCCATCAGCCTCGGCGACACCGGCGCCCACGTGGCGCCGCCACGCCAGCCTGCGAAGCATTTTCCGGTAGGGCCGCGGCTCTGGCGACAGCTCCCACGCCCGAAGAGCCAGGAGGGAAAGCCGTGCCTCGTTGGAAAGCTCTTTGGCAGCCGCTCGCGTGGCCCCACAGCCCGTGGGGCTGCGGGCTTTCCGGCGGCCGTCAGCCTCGGCGACACCTGCGACCACTAGGCGCCGCCGCGCCAGCCTGCGAAGCATTTTCCGGTAGGGCCGCGGCTCTGGCGACAGCTCCCACGCCCGAAGAGCCAGGAGGGAAAGCCGTGCCTCATTGGAAAGCTCTTTGGCAGCCGCTCGCGTGGCCCCACAGCCCGTGGGGCTGCGGGCTTTCCGGCGGCTGTAAGCCTCGGCGCCATCGGCGCACACGTGGCGCCGCCGCGCCAGCCTGCGAAGCATTTTCCAGTAGGGCCGCGGCTCTGGCGACAGCTCCCACGCCCGAAGAGCCAGGAGGGAAAGCCGTGCCTCGTTGGAAAGCTCTTTGGCAGCCGCTCGCGTGGCCCCACAGCCCGTGGGGCTGCGGGCTTTCAGGCGGCCGTCAGCCTTGGCGACACCTGCGAACACGTGGTGCCGCCGCGCCAGCCTGCGAAGCATTTTCCGGTAGCGCTGCGGCTCTGGCGACAGCTCCCACGCCCGAAGAGCCAGGAGGGAAAGCCGTGCCTCGTTGGAAAGCTCTTTGGCAGCCGCTCGCGTGGCCCCACAGCCCGTGGGGCTGCGGGCTTTCCGGCGGCCGTCAGCCTCGGCGCCATCGGCGCCCACATGGCGCCGCCGTGCCAGCCTGCGAAGCATTTTCCGGTAGGGCCGCGGCTCTGGCGACAGCTCCCACGCCCGAAGAGCCAGGAGGGAAAGCCGTGCCTCGTTGGAAAGCTCTTTGGCAGCCGCTCGCGTGGCCCCACAGCCCGTGGGGCTGCGGGCTTTCCGGCGGCTGTCAGCCTCGGCGCCATCGGCGCACACGTGGCGCCGCCGCGCCAGCCTGCGAAGCATTTTCCAGTAGGGCCGCGGCTCTGGCGACAGCTCCCACGCCCGAAGAGCCAGGAGGGAAAGCCGTGCCTCGTTGGAAAGCTCTTTGGCAGCCGCTCGCGTGGCCCCACAGCCCGTGGGGCTGCGGGCTTTCCGGCGGCCATCAGCCTCGGCGACATCGGCGCCCACATGGCGCCGCCGCGCCAGCCTGCGAAGCATTTTCCGGTAGGGCCGCGGCTCTGGCGACAGCTCCCACGCCCGAAGAGCCAGGAGGGAAAGCCGTGCCTCATTGGAAAGCTCTTTGGCAGCCGCTCGCGTGGCCCCACAGCCCGTGGGGCTGCGGGCTTTCCGGCGGCCGTCAGCCTCGGCGACACCAGCGCCCACGTGGCGCCTCCACGCCAGCCTGCGAAGTATTTTCCGGTAGGACGGCGGCTCTGGCGACAGCTCCCACGCCCGAAGAGCCAGGAGGGAAAGCCGTGCCTCGTTGGAAAGCTCTTTGGCAGCCGCTGGCGTGGCCCCACAGCCCGTGGGGCTGTGGGCTTTCCGGCGGCCGTCAGCCTCGGCGACACCGGCGCCGACGTGGCGCCGCCGCGCCAGCCTGCACAGCATTTTCCAGTAGGGCCGCGGCTCTGGCGACAGCTCCCACGCCCGAAGAGCCAGGAGGGAAAGCCGTGCCTCATTGGAAAGCTCTTTGGCAGCCGCTCGCGTGGCCCCACAGCCCGTGGGGCTGCGTGCTTTCCGGCGGCCGTCAGCCTCGGCGACACCAGCGCCCACGTGGCCCCGCCGCGCCAGCCTGCGAAGCATTTTCTGGTAGGGCCGCGGCTCTGGCGACAGCTCCCACGCCCGAAGAGCCAGGAGGGAAAGCCGTGCCTCGTTGGAAAGCTCTTTGGCAGCCGCTCGCGTGGCCCCACAGCCCGTGGGGCTGCGGGCTTTCCGGCGGCCGTCAGCCTCGGCGACACCTGCGACCACGTGGTGCCGCCGCGCCAGCCTGCGAAGCATTTTCCGGTAGGGCCGCGGCTCTGGCGACAGCTCCCATGCCCAAAGAGCCAGGAGGGAAAGCCGTGCCTCGTTGGAAAGCTCTTTGGCAGCCGCTCGCGTGGCCCCACAGCCCGTGGGGCTGCGGGCTTTCCGGCGGCCGTCAGCCTCGGCGACAAAGACGCCCACGTGGCGCTGCCGCGCCAGCCTGCGAAGCATTTTCCGGTAGGGCCGCGGCTCTGGCGACAGCTCCCACGCCCGAAGAGCCAGGAGGGAAAGCCGTGCCTCGTTGGAAAGCTCTTTGGCAGCTGCTCGCGTGGCCCCACAATCCGTGGGGCTGCGGGCTTTCCGGCGGCCGTCAGCATCGGCGAAACAAGTGCCCACGTGGCGCCGCCGCGCCAGCCTGCGAAGCATTTTCCGGTAGGGCTGCGGCTCTGGCGACAGCTCCCACGACTGAAGAGCCAGGAGGGAAAGCCGTGCCTCGTTGGAGAGCTCTTTGGCAGCCGCTCGCGTGGCCCCACAGCGCGTGGGGCTGCGGGCTTTCCGGCGGCTCTCAGCCTCGGCGACACCTGCGACCACGTGGTGCCGCCACGCCAGACTGCGAAGCATTTTCCAGTAGGGCCGCAGCTCTGGCGACAGCTCCCACGCCCGAAGAGCAAGGAGGGAAAGCCGTGCCTCGTTGGAAAGCTCTTTGGCAGCCGCTCGCGTGGCCCCACAGCCCGTGGGGCTGCGGGCTTTCCGGCGGCCGTCAGCCTCGGCGACACCAGCGCCCACGTGGCCCCGCCGCGCCAGCCTGCGAAGTATTTTCTGGTAGGACGGTGGCTCTGGCGACAGCTCCCACGCCCGAAGAGCCAGGAGGGAAAGCCGTGCCTCGTTGGAAAGCTCTTTGGCAGCCGCTCGCATGGCCCCACAGCCCGTGGGGCTGCGGGCTTTCCGGCGGCCATCAGCCTCGGCGACACCGGCGCCCACGTGGCGCCGCCGCGCCAGCCTGCGAAGCATTTTCCGGTAGGGCTGCGGCTATGGCGACAGCTCCCACGCCCGAAGAGCCAGGAGGGAAAGCCGTGCCTCCTTGGAAAGCTCTTTGGCAGCCGCTCGCGTGGCCCCACAGCCCGTGGGGCTGCGGGCTTTCCGGCGGCCGTCAGCCTCGGCGACACCAGCGCCCACGTGGCGCCGCCACACCAGCCTGCGAAGTATTTTCCGGTAGGACCGCGGCTCTGGCGACAGCTCCCACGCCCTAAGAGCCAGGAGGGAAAGCTGTGCCTCATTGGAAAGCTCTTTGGCAGCCGCTCGCATGGCCCCACAGCCCGTGGGGCTGCGGGCTTTCCGGCAGCCGTCAGCCTCGGCGACACCGGCGCCCACGTGGTGCCGCGGCGCCAGCCTGCGAAGCATTTTCCGGTAGGGCCGCGGCTCTGGCGACAGCTCCCACGCCCGAAGAGCCAGGAGGGAAAGCCGTGCCTCGTTGGAAAGATCCTTGGCAGCCGCTCGCGTGGCCCCACAGCCCGTGGGGCTGCGGGCTTTCCGGCAGCCATCAGCCTCGGTGACAGCGGCGCCCACGTGGCGCCGCCAGGCCAGCCTGCGAAGCATTTTCCGGTAGGGCCGCAGCTCTGGCGACAGCTCCCACGCCCGAAGAGCCAGGAGGGAAAGCCATGCCTCGTTGGAAACCTCTTTGGCAGCCGCTCGCGTGGCCCCACAGCCTGTGAGGCTGCGGGCTTTCCCGCGGCCGTCAGCCTCGGCGACACAAGTGCCCACGTGGCGCCGCCAGGCCAGCCTGCGAAGCATTTTCCGGTAGGGCCGCGGCTCTGGCGACAGCTCCCACGCCCGAAGAGCCAGGAGGGAAAGCCGTGCCTCGTTGGAAAGCTCTTTGGCAGCCGCTCGCGTGGCCCCACAGCCCGTGGGGCTGCGGGCTTTCCGGCGGCCGTCGGCCTCGGCGACACCAGCGCCCACGTGGCCCCGCCGCGCCAGCCTGCGAAGCATTTTCCAGTAGGGCCGCGGCTCTGGCGACAGCTCCCACGCCCGAAGATCCAGGAGGGAAAGCCGTGCCTCGTTGGAAAGCTCTTTGGCAGCTGCTGGCGTGGCCCCACAGCCCGTGGGGCTGCGGGCTTTCTGGCGGCCGTCAGCCTCGGCGTCATCGGCGCCCACGTGGCGCCGCCGCGCCAGCCTGCGAAGCATTTTCCGGTAGGGCCGCGGCTCTGGCGACAGCTCCCACGCCCGAAGTGCCAGGAGGGAAAGCCGTGCCTCATTGGAAAGCTCTTTGGCAGTCGCTCGCGTGGCCCCACAGCCCGTGGGGCTGCGGGCTTTCCGGCGGCCGTCAGCATCGGCGGCACAAGTGCCCACGTGGCGCCGCCGCGCCAGCCTGCGAAGCATTTTCCGGTAGGGCTGCGGCTCTGGCGAGAGCTCCCACGCCCGAAGAGCCAGGAGGGAAAGCCGTGCCTCGTTGGAAACCTCTTTGGCAGCCGCTCGCGTGGCCCCACAGCCTGTGAGGCTGCGGGCTTTCCGGTGGACGTCAGCATCGGCGACACAAGTGCCCACGTGGCGCCGCCGCGCCAGCCTGCGAAGCGTTTTCCGGTAGGGCCGCGGCTCTGGCGACAGCTCCCACGCCCGAAGAGCCAGGAGGGAAAGCCATGCCTCGTTGGAAAGCTCTTTGGCAGCCGCTTGCGTGGCCCCACAGCCCGTGGGGCTGCGGGCTTTCCGGCGGCCGTCAGCCTCGGCGACACCAGCGCCCATGTGGCGCCTCCACGCCAGCCTGCGAAGTATTTTCCGGTAGGACGGCGGCTCTGGCGAGAGCTCCCAACCCGAAGAGCCAGGAGGGAAAGCCGTGCCTCATTGGAAAGCTCTTTGGCAGCCGCTCGCGTGGCCCCACAGCCCGTGGGGCTGCTGGCTTTCCGGCGGCCGTCAGCATCGGCGGCACAAGTGCCCACGTGGCGCCGCCGCGCCAGCCTGCGAAGCATTTTCCGGTAGGGCTGCGGCTCTGGCGACAGCTCCCACACCCGAAGAGCCAGGAGGGAAAGCCGTGCCTCGTTGGAAAGCTCTTTGGCAGCCGCTCGTGTGGCCCCACAGCCCGTGGGGCTGCGGGCTTTCCGGCGGCCGTCAGCCTCGGCGACACCAGCGCCCACGTGGCGCCGCCGCGCCAGCCTGCGAAGCATTTTCCCGTAGGGCCGTGGATCTGGCGACAGCTCCCACACCCGAAGAGCCAGGAGGGAAAGCCGTGCCTCGTTGGAAAGCTCTTTGGCAGCCGCTGGCGTGGCCCCACAGCCCGTGGGGCTGCGGGCTTTCCGGCGGCCATCAGCCTCGGCGACACCGGCGCCCACGTGGCGCCGTCGCGCCAGCCTGCGAAGCATTTTCCGGTAGGGCCGCGGCTCTGGCGACAGCTCCCACGCCCGAAGAGCCAGGAGGGAAAGCCGTCCCTCGTTGGAAAGCTCTTTGGCAGCCGCTCGCGTGGCCCCACAGCCCGTGGGGCTGCGGGCTTTCCGGCGGCCGTCAGCCTCGGCGACACCGGCGCCCACGTGGGCCGCCGCGCCAGCCTGCGAAGCATTTTCCGGTAGGGCCGTGGATCTGGCGACAGCTCCCACGCCCGAAGAGCCAGGAGGGAAAGCCGTGCCTCGTTGGAAAGCTCTTTGGCAGCCGCTGGCGTGGCCCCACAGCCCGTGGGGCTGCGGGCTTTCCGGCGGCCATCAGCCTCGGCGACACCGGCGCCCACGTGGCGCCGCCGCGCCAGCCTGCGAAGCATTTTCCGGTAGGACGGCGGCTCTGGCGACAGCTCCCACGCCCGAAGAGCCAGGAGGGAAAGCCGTCCCTCGTTGGAAAGCTCTTTGGCAGCCGCTCGCGTGGCCCCACAGCCCGTGGGGCTGCGGGCTTTCCGGCGGCCGTCAGCCTCGGCGCCATCGGCGCCCACATGGCGCCGCCGTGCCAGCCTGCGAAGCATTTTCCGGTAGGGCTGCGGCTCTGGCGACAGCTCCCACGCCCGAAGAGCCAGGAGGGAAAGCCGTGCCTCATTGGAAAGCTCTTTGGCTGCCGCTCGCGTGGCCCCACAGCCCGTGGGGCTGCGGGCTTTCCGGCGGCCATCAGCCTCGGCGACACCGGCGCCCACGTGGCGCCGCCGCGCCAGCCTGCGAAGCATTTTCCGGTAGGGCTGCGGCTCTGGCGACAGCTCCCACGCCCGAAGAGCCAGGAGGGAAAGCCGTGCCTCGTTGGAAAGCTCTTTGGCAGCCGCTCGCGTGGCCCCACAGCCCGTGGGGCTGCGGGCTATCCGGCGGCCGTCAGCCTCGGCGACACCGGCGCCCACGTGGCGCCGCCGCGCCAGCCTGCGAAGCATTTTCCGGTAGGGCCGCGGCTCTGGCGACAGCTCCCACGCCCGAAGAGCCAGGAGGGAAAGCCGTGCCTCGTTGGAAAGCTCTTTGGCAGCCGCTCGCGTGGCCCCACAGCCTGTGAGGCTGCGGGCTTTCCCGCGGCCGTCAGCCTCGGCGACACAAGTGCCCACGTGGCGCCGCCAGGCCAGCCTGCGAAGCATTTTCCGGTAGGGCCGCGGCTGTGGCAACAGCTCCCACGCCCGAAGAGCCAGGAGGGAAAGCCATGCCTCGTTGGAAAGCTCTTTGGCAGCCGCTCGCGTGGCCCCACAGCCCGTGGGGCTGCGGGCTTTCCGGCGGCTGTCAGCCTCGGCGACACCTGCGACCACGTGGCGCCTCCACGCCAGCCTGCGAAGTATTTTCCGGTAGGACGGCGGCTCTGGCGACAGCTCCCACGCCCGAAGAGCCAGGAGGGAAAGCCGTGCCTCGTTGGAAAGCACTTTGGCAGCCGCTCGCGTGGCCCCACAGCCCGTGGGGCTGCGGGCTTTCCGGCGGCCGTCAGCCTCGGCGACACCGGCGCCCACATTGTGCCCCCGCGCCAGCCTGCGAAGCATTATCCGGTAGGGCTGCGGCTCTGGCAACAGCTCCCACGCCCGAAGAGCCAGGAGGGAAAGCCGTGCCTCGTTGGAAAGCTCTTTGGCAGCCGCTGGCGTGGCCCCACAGCCCGTGGGGCTGCGGGCTTTCCGGCGGCCGTCAGCCTCGGCGTCATCGGCGCCCACGTGGCGCCGCCGCGCCAGCCTGCGAAGCATTTTCCGGTAGGGCCGCGGCTCTGGCGACAGCTCCCACGCCCGAAGTGCCAGGAGGGAAAGCCGTGCCTCATTGGAAAGCTCTTTGGCAGCCGCTCGCGTGGCCCCACAGCCCG
The DNA here is from genome assembly GCF_028500815.1 of Rissa tridactyla. Classification (NCBI taxonomy): domain Eukaryota; kingdom Metazoa; phylum Chordata; class Aves; order Charadriiformes; family Laridae; genus Rissa; species Rissa tridactyla. The sequence goes on from NW_026529611.1 coordinate 19,367, forward strand.
GGGGGCTGCGGGCTTTCCGGCGGCCGTCAGCATCGGCGGCACAGGTGCCCACGTGGCGCCGCCGCGCCAGCCTGCGAAGCATTTTCCGGGAGGGCCGCGGCTCTGGCGACAGCTCCCACGCCTGAAGAGCCAGGAGGGAAAGCCGTGCCTCGTTGGAAAGCTCTTTGGCAGCCGCTGGCGTGGCCCCACAGCCCGTGGGGCTGCGGGCTTTCCGGCGGCCATCAGCCTCGGCGTCACCGGCGCCCACGTGGCGCCGCCGCGCCAGCCTGCGCAGCATTTTCCGGTAGGGCCGCGGCTCTGGCGACAGCTCCCACGCCCGAAGAGCCAGGAGGGAAAGCCATGCCTCGTTGGAAAGCTCTTTGGCAGCCGCTCGCGTGGCCCCACAGCCCGTGGGGCTGCGGGCTTTCAGGCGGCCGTCAGCCTTGGCGACACCTGCGAACACGTGGTGCTGCCGCGCCAGCCTGCGAAGCATTTTCCGGTAGGGCTGCAGCTCTGGCGACAGCTCCCACGCCCGAAGAGCCAGGAGGGAAAGCCGTGCCTCGTTGGAAAGCTCTTTGGCAGCCGCTCGCGTGGCCCCACAGCCCGTGGGGCTGCGGGCTTTCCGGCGGCCGTCAGCCTCGGCGTCATCGGCGCCCACGTGGCGCCGCTGCGCCAGCCTGCGAAGCATTTTCCGGTAGGGCCGCGGCTCTGGCGACAGCTCCCACGCCCGAAGTGCCAGGAGGGAAAGCCGTGCCTCATTGGAAAGCTCTTTGGCAGCCGCTCGCGTGGCCCCACAGCCCGTGGGGCTGCGGGCTTTCCGGCGGCCGTCAGCATCGGCGGCACAAGTGCCCACGTGGCGCCGCCGCGCCAGCCTGCGAAGCATTTTCCGGTAGGGCTGCGGCTCTGGCGACAGCTCCCACGCCCGAAGAGCCAGGAGGGAAGGCCGTGCCTCGTTGGAAAGCTCTTTGGCAGCCGCTGGCGTGGCCCCACAGCCCGTGGGGCTGCGGGCTTTCCGGCGGCCGTCAGCCTCGGCGTCATCGGCGCCCACGTGGCGCCGCTGCGCCAGCCTGCGAAGCATTTTCCGGTAGGGCCGCGGCTCTGGCGACAGCTCCCACGCCCGAAGTGCCAGGAGGGAAAGCCGTGCCTCATTGGAAAGCTCTTTGGCAGCCGCTCGCGTGGCCCCACAGCCCGTGGGGCTGCGGGCTTTCCGGCGGCCGTCAGCATCGGCGGCACAAGTGCCCACGTGGCGCCGCCGCGCCAGCCTGCGAAGCATTTTCCGGTAGGGCCGCGGCTCTGGCGACAGCTCCCACGCCCGAAGAGCCAGGAGGGAAAGCCGTGCCTCGTTGGAAACCTCTTTGGCAGCCGCTCGCGTGGCCCCACAGCCTGTGAGGCTGCGGGCTTTCCGGTGGCCGTCAGCATCGGCGACACAAGTGCCCACGTGGCGCCGCCGAGCCAGCCTGCGAAGCGTTTTCCGGTAGGGCCGCGGCTCTGGCGACAGCTCCCACGCCCGAAGAGCCAGGAGGGAAAGCCATGCCTCGTTGGAAAGCTCTTTGGCAGCCGCTCGCGTGGCCCCACAGCCCGTGGGGCTGCGGGCTTTCCGGCGGCCGTCAGCCTCGGCGACACCAGCGCTCACGTGGCACCTCCACGCCAGCCTGCGAAGTACTTTCCGGTAGGACGGCGGCTCTGGCGACAGCTCCCAACCCGAAGAGCCAGGAGGGAAAGCCGTGCCTCATTGGAAAGCTCTTTGGCAGCCGCTCGCGTGGCCCCCACAGCCCGTGGGGCTGCGGGCTTTCCGGCGGCCGTCAGCATCGGCGGCACAAGTGCCCACGTGGCGCCGCCGCGCCAGCCTGCGAAGCATTTTCCGGTAGGGCTGCGGCTCTGGCGACAGCTCCCACGCCCGAAGAGCCAGGAGGGAAAGCCGTGCCTCGTTGGAAAGCTCTTTGGCAGCCGCTGGCGTGGCCCCACAGCCCGTGGGGCTGCGGGCTTTCCGGCGGCCGTCAGCCTCGGCGACACCAGCGCCCACGTGGCGCCTCCACGCCAGCCTGCGAAGCATTTTCCGGTAGGGCCGCGGCTCTGGCGACAGCTCCCACGCCTGAAGAGCCAGGAGGGAAAGCCGTGCCTCGTTGGAAAGCTCTTTGGCAGCCGCTCGCGTGGCCCCACAGCCCGTGGGGCTGCGGGCTTTCCGGCGGCCATCAGCCTCGGCGACACCGGCGCCCACGTGGCGCCGCCGCGCCAGCCTGCGCAGCATTTTCCGGTAGGGCCGCGGCTCTGGCGACAGCTCCCACGCCCGAAGAGCCAGGAGGGAAAGCCGTGCCTCGTTGGAAAGCTCTTTGGCAGCCGCTCGCGTGGCCCCACAGCCCGTGGGGCTGCGTGCTTTCCGGCGGCCGTCAGCCTCGGCGCCATCGGCGCCCACATGGCGCCGCCGTGCCAGCCTGCGAAGCATTTTCCGGTAGGGCCGTGGCTCTGGCGACAGCTCCCACGCCCGAAGAGCCAGGAGGGAAAGCCGTGCCTCGTTGGAAAGCTCTTTGGCAGCCGCTCGCGTGGCCCCACAGCCCGTGGGGCTGCGGGCTTTCCGGCGGCCGTCAGCCTCGGCGACACCGGCGCCCACGTGGCGCCGCCGCGCCAGCCTGCGAAGCATTTTCCGGTAGGGCCGCGGCTCTGGCGACAGCTCCCACGCCCGAAGAGCCAGGAGGGAAAGCCGTGCCTCGTTGGAAAGCTCTTTGGCAGCCGCTGGCGTGGCCCCACAGCCCGTGGGGCTGCGGGCTTTCCGGCGGCCGTCAGCCTCGGCGACACCAGCGCCCACGTGGCGCCTCCACGCCAGCCTGCGAAGTATTTTCCGGTAGGACGGCGGCTCTGGCGACAGCTGCCACGCCCGAAGAGCCAGGAGGGAAAGCCGTGCCTCGTTGGAAAGCTCTTTGGCAGCCGCTCGCGTGGCCCCACAGCCCGTGGGGCTGCGGGCTTTCCGGCGGCTGTCAGCCTCGGCGACACCGGTGCCCACGTGGCGCCGCGGCGCCAGCCTGCGAAGCATTTTCCGGTAGGGCCGCGGCTCTGGCGACAGCTCCCACGCCTGAAGAGGCAGGAGGGAAAGCCGTGCCTCGTTGGAAACCTCTTTGGCAGCCGCTCGCGTGGCCCCACAGCCTGTGAGGCTGCGGGCTTTCCGGTGGCCGTCAGCATCGGCGACACAAGTGCCCACGTGGCGCCGCCGCGCCAGCCTGCGAAGCGTTTTCCGGTAGGGCCGCGGCTCTGGCGAGAGCTCCCACGCCCGAAGAGCCAGGAGGGAAAGCCATGCCTCGTTGGAAAGCTCTTTGGCAGCCGCTTGCGTGGCCCCACAGCCCGTGGGGCTGCGGGCTTTCCGGCGGCCGTCAGCCTCGGCGACACCAGCGCCCACGTGGCGCCTCCACGCCAGCCTGCGAAGTATTTTCCGGTAGGACGGCGGCTCTGGCGACAGCTCCCAACCCGAAGAGCCAGGAGGGAAAGCCGTGCCTCATTGGAAAGCTCTTTGGCAGCCGCTCGCGTGGCCCCACAGCCCGTGGGGCTGCGGGCTTTCCGGCGGCCGTCAGCATCGGCGGCACAAGTGCCCACGTGGCGCCGCCGCGCCAGCCTGCGAAGCATTTTCCGGTAGGGCTGCGGCTCTGGCGACAGCTCCCACGCCCGAAGAGCCAGGAGGGAAAGCCGTGCCTCGTTGGAAAGCTCTTTGGCAGCCGCTCGTGTGGCCCCACAGCCCGTAGGGCTGCGGGCTTTCCAGCGGCCGTCAGCCTCGGCGACACCAGCGCCCACGTGGCGCCGCCGCGCCAGCCTGCGAAGCATTTTCCCGTACGGCCGTGGATCTGGCGACAGCTCCCACGCCCGAAGAGCCAGGAGGGAAAGCCGTGCCTCGTTGGAAAGCTCTTTGGCAGCCGCTGGCGTGGCCCCACAGCCCGTGGGGCTGCGGGCTTTCCGGCGGCCATCAGCCTTGGCGACACCGGCGCCCACGTGGCGCCGCCGCGCCAGCCTGCGAAGCATTTTCCGGTAGGACGGCGGCTCTGGCGACAGCTCCCACGCCCGAAGAGCCAGGAGGGAAAGCCGTCCCTCGTTGGAAAGCTCTTTGGCAGCCGCTCGCGTGGCCCCACAGCCCGTGGGGCTGCGGGCTTTCCGGCGGCCGTCAGCCTCGGCGCCATCGGCGCCCACATGGCGCCGCCGTGCCAGCCTGCGAAGCATTTTCCGGTAGGGCCGCGGCTCTGGCGACAGCTCCCACGCCCGAAGAGCCAGGAGGGAAAGCCGTGCCTCGTTGGAAAGCTCTTTGGCAGCCGCTCGCGTGGCCCCACAGCCCGTGGGGCTGCGGGCTATCCGGCGGCCGTCAGCCTCGGCGACACCGGCACCCACGTGGCGCCGCCGCGCCAGCCTGCGAAGCATTTTCCGGTAGGGCCGCGGCTCTGGCGACAGCTCCCACGCCCGAAGAGCCAGGAGGGAAAGCCGTGCCTCGTTGGAAAGCTCTTTGGCAGCCGCTCGCGTGGCCCCGCAGCCTGTGAGGCTGCGGGCTTTCCCGCGGCCGTCAGCCTCGGCGACACAAGTGCCCACGTGGCGCCGCCAGGCCAGCCTGCGAAGCATTTTCCGGTAGGGCCGCGGCTCTGGCAACAGCTCCCATGCCCGAAGAGCCAAGAGGGAAAGCCATGCCTCGTTGGAAACCTCTTTGGCAGCCGCTCGCGTGGCCCCACAGCCCGTGGGGCTGCGGGCTTTCCGGCGGCCGTCAGCCTCGGCGACACCTGCGACCACGTGGCGCCTCCACGCCAGCCTGCGAAGTATTTTCCGGTAGGACGGCGGCTCTGGCGACAGCTCCCAACCCGAAGAGCCAGGAGGGAAAGCCGTGCCTCATTGGAAAGCTCTTTGGCAGCCGCTCGCGTGGCCCCACAGCCCGTGGGGCTGCGGGCTTTCCGGCGGCCCGTCAGCATCGGCGGCACAAGTGCCCACGTGGCGCCGCCGCGCCAGCCTGCGAAGCATTTTCCGGTAGGGCTGCGGCTCTGGCGTCAGCTCCCACACCCGAAGAGCCAGGAGGGAAAGCCGTGCCTCGTTGGAAAGCTCTTTGGCAGCCGCTCGTGTGGCCCCACAGCCCGTGGGGCTGCGGGCTTTCCAGCGGCCGTCAGCCTCGGCGACACCAGCGCCCACGTGGCGCCGCCGTGCCAGCCTGCGAAGCATTTTCCCGTAGGGCCGTGGATCTGGCGACAGCTCCCACGCCCGAAGAGCCAGGAGGGAAAGCCGTGCCTCGTTGGAAAGCTCTTTGGCAGCCGCTGGCGTGGCCCCACAGCCCGTGGGGCTGCGGGCTTTCCGGCGGCCGAAAGGCTTGGCGACACCGACGCCCACGTGGCGCCGCCGCGCCAGCCTGCGAAGCATTTTCCGGTAGGACGGCGGCTCTGGCGACAGCTCCCACGCCCGAAGAGCCAGGAGGGAAAGCCGTCCCTCGTTGGAAAGCTCTTTGGCAGCCGCTCGCGTGGCCCCACAGCCCGTGGGGCTGCGGGCCTTCCGGCGGCCGTCAGCCTCGGCGCCATCGGCGCCCACATGGCGCCGCCGTGCCAGCCTGCGAAGCATTTTCCGGTAGGGCCGCGGCTCTGGCGACAGCTCCCACGCCCGAAGAGCCAGGAGGGAAAGCCGTGCCTCATTGGAAAGCTCTTTGGCTGCCGCTCGCGTGGCCCCACAGCCCGTGGGGCTGCGGGCTTTCCGGCGGCCATCAGCCTCGGCGACACCGGCGCCCACGTGGCGCCGCCGCGCCAGCCTGCGAAGCATTTTCCGGTAGGGCTGCGGCTCCGGCGACAGCTCCCACGCCCGAAGAGCCAGGAGGGAAAGCCGTGCCTCGTTGGAAAGCTCTTTGGCAGCCGCTCGCGTGGCCCCACAGCCCGTGGGGCTGCGGGCTATCCGGCGGCCGTCAGCCTCGGCGACACCGGCGCCCACGTGGCGCCGCCGCGCCAGCCTGCGAAGCATTTTCCGGTAGGGCCGCGGCTCTGGCGACAGCTCCCACGCCCGAAGAGCCAGGAGGGAAAGCCGTGCCTCGTTGGAAAGCTCTTTGGCAGCCGCTCGCGTGGCCCCGCAGCCTGTGAGGCTGCGGGCTTTCCCGCGGCCGTCAGCCTCGGCGACACAAGTGCCCACGTGGCGCCGCCAGGCCAGCCTGCGAAGCATTTTCCGGTAGGGCCGCGGCTCTGGCAACAGCTCCCATGCCCGAAGAGCCAGGAGGGAAAGCCATGCCTCGTTGGAAAGCTCTTTGGCAGCCGCTCGCGTGGCCCCACAGCCCGTGGGGCTGCGGGCTTTCCGGCGGCCGTCAGCCTCGGCGACACCTGCGACCACGTGGCGCCTCCACGCCAGCCTGCGAAGTATTTTCCGGTAGGACGGCGGCTCTGGCGACAGCTCCCAACCCGAAGAGCCAGGAGGGAAAGCCGTGCCTCATTGGAAAGCTCTTTGGCAGCCGCTCGCGTGGCCCCACAGCCCGTGGGGCTGCGGGCTTTCCGGCGGCCGTCAGCATCGGCGGCACAAGTGCCCACGTGGCGCCGCCGCGCCAGCCTGCGAAGCATTTTCCGGTAGGGCTGCGGCTCTGGCGACAGCTCCCACACCCGAAGAGCCAGGAGGGAAAGCCGTGCCTCGTTGGAAAGCTCTTTGGCAGCCGCTCGTGTGGCCCCACAGCCCGTGGGGCTGCGGGCTTTCCAGCGGCCGTCAGCCTCGGCGACACCAGCGCCCACGTGGCGCCGCCGCGCCAGCCTGCGAAGCATTTTCCGGTAGGGCCGTGGATCTGGCGACAGCTCCCACGCCCGAAGAGCCAGGAGGGAAAGCCGTGCCTCGTTGGAAAGCTCTTTGGCAGCCGCTCGCGTGGCCCCACAGCCCGTGGGGCTGCGGGCTTTCCGGCGGCCATCAGCCTCGGCGACACCGGCGCCCACGTGGCGCCGCCGCACCAGCCTGCGAAGCATTTTCCGGTAGGACGGCGGCTCTGGCGACAGCTCCCACGCCCGAAGAGCCAGGAGGGAAAGCCGTCCCTCGTTGGAAAGCTCTTTGGCTGCCGCTCGCGTGGCCCCACAGCCTGTGGGGCTGCGGGCTTTCCGGCGGCCATCAGCCTCGGCGACACCGGCGCCCACGTGGCGCCGCCGCGCCAGCCTGCGAAGCATTTTCCTGTAGGGCTGCGGCTCTGGCGACAGCTCCCACGCCCGAAGAGCCAGGAGGGAAAGCCGTGCCTCGTTGGAAAGCTCTTTGGCAGCCGCTCGCGTGGCCCCACAGCCCGTGGGGCTGCGGGCTATCCGGCGGCCGTCAGCCTCGGCGACACCGGCGCCCACGTGGCGCCGCCGCGCCAGCCTGCGAAGCATTTTCCGGTAGGGCCGCGGCTCTGGCGACAGCTCCCACGCCCGAAGAGCCAGGAGGGAAAGCCGTGCCTCGTTGGAAAGCTCTTTGGCAGCCGCTCGCGTGGCCCCACAGCCTGTGAGGCTGCGGGCTTTCCCGCGGCCGTCAGCCTCGGCGACACAAGTGCCCACGTGGCGCCGCCAGGCCAGCCTGCGAAGCATTTTCCGGTAGGGCCGCGGCTCTGGCAACAGCTCCCATGCCCGAAGAGCCAGGAGGGAAAGCCATGCCTCGTTGGAAACCTCTTTGGCAGCCGCTGGCGTGGCCCCACAGCCCGTGGGGCTGCGGGCTTTCCGGCGGCCGTCAGCCTCGGCGACACCGGCGACCACGTGGCGCCTCCACGCCAGCCTGCGAAGTATTTTCCGGTAGGACGGCGGCTCTGGCGACAGCTCCCACGCCCGAAGAGCCAGGAGGGAAAGCCGTGCCTCGTTGGAAAGCACTTTGGCAGCCGCTCGCGTGGCCCCACAGCCCGTGGGGCTGCGGGCTTTCCGGCGGCCGTCAGCCTCGGCGCCACCGGCGCCCACATTGCGCCCCCGCGCCAGCCTGCGAAGCATTATCCGGTAGGGCTGCGGCTCTGGCAACAGCTCCCACGCCCGAAGAGCCAGGAGGGAAAGCCGTGCCTCGTTGGAAAGCTCTTTGGCAGCCGCTCGCGTGGCCCCACAGCCCGTGGGGCTGCGGGCTTTCCGGCGGCCGTCAGCCTCGGCGTCATCGGCGCCCACGTGGCGCCGCCGCGCCAGCCTGCGAAGCATTTTCCGGTAGGGCCGCGGCTCTGGCGACAGCTCCCACGCCCGAAGTGCCAGGAGGGAAAGCCGTGCCTCATTGGAAAGCTCTTTGGCAGCCGCTCGCGTGGCCCCACAGCCCGTGGGGCTGCGGGCTTTCCGGCGGCCGTCAGCCTCGGCGACACCGGCGCCCACGTGGCGCCGCCGCGCCAGCCTGCGAAGCATTTTCTGGTAGGGCCGCGTCTCTGGCGACAGCTCCCACGCCCGAAGAGCCAGGAGGGAAAGCCGTGCCTCGTTGGAAAGCTCTTTGGCAGCCGCTGGCGTGGCCCCACAGCCCGTGGGGCTGCGGGCTTTCCGGCGGCCGTCAGCCTCGGCGACACCAGCGCCCACGTGGCGCCTCCACGCCAGCCTGCGAAGTATTTTCCGGTAGGACGGCGGCTCTGGCAACAGCTCCCAAACCGAAGAGCCAGGAGGGAAAGCCGTGCCTCGTTGGAAAGCTCTTTGGCAGCCGCTCGCGTGGCCCCACAGCCCGTGGGGCTGCGGGCTTTCCGGCAGCTGTCAGCCTCGGCGACACCGGTGCCCACGTGGCGCCGCGGCGCCAGCCTGCGAAGCATTTTCCGGTAGGGCCGCGGCTCTGGCGACAGCTCCCACGCCTGAAGAGCCAGGAGGGAAAGCCGTGCCTCGTTGGAAAGCTCTTTGGCAGCCGCTCGCGTGGCCCCACAGCCCGTGGGGCTGCGGGCTTTCCGGCGGCCATCAGCCTCGGCGACACCGGCGCCCACGTGGCGCCGCCGCGCCAGCCTGCGCAGCATTTTCCGGTAGGGCCGCGGCTCTGGCGACAGCTCCCACGCCCGAAGAGCCAGGAGGGAAAGCCGTGCCTCGTTGGAAAGCTCTTTGGCAGCCGCTCGCGTGGCCCCACAGCCCGTGGGGCTGCGGGCTTTCCGGCGGCCGTCAGCCTCGGCGCCATCGGCGCCCACATGGCGCCGCCGTGCCAGCCTGCGAAGCATTTTCCGGTAGGGCCGTGGCTCTGGCGACAGCTCCCACGCCCGAAGAGCCAGGAGGGAAAGCCGTGCCTCGTTGGAAAGCTCTTTGGCAGCCGCTCGCGTGGCCCCACAGCCCGTGGGGCTGCGGGCTTTCCGGCGGCCGTCAGCCTCGGCGACACCGGCGCCCACGTGGCGCCGCCGCGCCAGCCTGCGAAGCATTTTCCGGTAGGGCCGCGGCTCTGGCGACAGCTCCCACGCCCGAAGAGCCAGGAGGGAAAGCCGTGCCTCCTTGGAAAGCTCTTTGGCAGCCGCTGGCGTGGCCCCACAGCCCGTGGGGCTGCGGGCTTTCCGGCGGCCGTCAGCCTCGGCGACACCAGCGCCCACGTGGCGCCTCCACGCCAGCCTGCGAAGTATTTTCCGGTAGGACGGCGGCTCTGGCAACAGCTCCCAACCCGAAGAGCCAGGAGAGAAAACCGTGCCTCGTTGGAAAGCTCTTTGGCAGCCGCTCGCGTGGCCCCACAGCCCGTGGGGCTGCGGGCTTTCCGGCAGCTGTCAGCCTCGGCGACACCGGTGCCCACGTGGCGCCGCGGCGCCAGCCTGCGAAGCATTTTCCGGTAGGGCCGCGGCTCTGGCGACAGCTCCCACGCCTGAAGAGCCAGGAGGGAAAGCCGTGCCTCGTTGGAAAGCTCTTTGGCAGCCGCTCGCGTGGCCCCACAGCCCGTGGGGCTGCGGGCTTTCCGGCGGCCGTCAGCCTCGGCGCCATCGGCGCCCACATGGCGCCGCCGTGCCAGCCTGCGAAGCATTTTCCGGTAGGGCCGTGGCTCTGGCGACAGCTCCCACGCCCGAAGAGCCAGGAGGGAAAGCCGTGCCTCGTTGGAAAGCTCTTTGGCAGCCGCTCGCGTGGCCCCACAGCCCGTGGGGCTGCGGGCTTTCCGGCGGCCGTCAGCCTCGGTGACACCGGCGCCCATGTGGCGCCGCCGCGCCAGCCTGCGAAGCATTTTCCGGTAGGGCCGCGGCTCTGGCGACAGCTCCCACGCCCGAAGAGCCAGGAGGGAAAGCCGTGCCTCGTTGGAAAGCTCTTTGGCAGGCGCTGGCGTGGCCCCACAGCCCGTGGGGCTGCGGGCTTTCCGGCGGCCGTCAGCCTCGGCGACAACGGCGCCCACGTGGCGCCCCCGTGCCAGCCTGCGAAGCATTTTCCGGTAGGGCCGCAGCTCTGGCGACAGCTCCCACGCCCGAAGAGCCAGGAGGGAAAGCCGTGCCTCGTTGGAAAGCTCTTTGGCAGCCACTTGCGTGGCCCCACAGCCCATGGGGCTGCGGGCTTTCCGGCGGCCGTCAGCCTCGGCGTCATCGGCGCCCACGTGGCGCCGCCGCGCCAGCCTGCGAAGCATTTTCCGGTAGGGCCGCGGCTCTGGCGACAGCTCCCACGCCCGAAGAGCCAGGAGGGAAAGCCGTGCCTCATTGGAAAGCTCTTTGGCAGCCGCTCGCGTGGCCCCACAGCCCGTGGGGCTGCGGGCTTTCCGGCGGCCGTCAGCATCGGCGGCACAAGTGCCCACGTGGCGCCGCCGCGCCAGCCTGCGAAGCATTTTCCGGTAGGGCTGCGGCTCTGGCGACAGCTCCCACGCCCGAAGAGCCAGGAGGGAAAGCCGTGCCTCGTTGGAAACCTCTTTGGCAGCCGCTCGCGTGGCCCCACAGCCTGTGAGGCTGCGGGCTTTCCGGTGGACGTCAGCATCGGCGACACCAGCGCCCACGTGGCGCCTCCACGCCAGCTTGCGAAGTACTTTCCGGTAGGACGGCGGCTCTGGCGACAGCTCCCACGCCCGAAGAGCCAGGAGGGAAAGCCGTGCCTCCTTGGAAAGCTCTTTGGCAGCCGCTCGCGTGGCCCCACAGCCCGTGGGGCTGCGGGCTTTCCGGCGGCCGTCAGCCTCGGCGACACCAGCGCTCACGTGGCGCCTCCACACCAGCCTGCGAAGTATTTTCCGGTAGGACGGCGGCTCTGGCGAAAGCTCCCAACCCGAAGAGCCAGGAGGGAAAGCCGTGCCTCATTGGAAAGCTCTTTGGCAGCCGCTGGCGTGGCCCCACAGCCCGTGGGTCTGCGGGCTTTCCGGCGGCCGTCAGCCTCGGCGACACCAGCGCCCACGTGGCGCCTCCACGCCAGCTTGCGAAGTACTTTCCGGTAGGACGGCGGCTCTGGCGACAGCTCCCACGCCCGAAGAGCCAGGAGGGAAAGCCGTGCCTCCTTGGAAAGCTCTTTGGCAGCCGCTCGCGTGGCCCCACAGCCCGTGGGGCTGCGGGCTTTCCGGCGGCCGTCAGCCTCGGCGACACCAGCGCTCACGTGGCGCCTCCACACCAGCCTGCGAAGTATTTTCCGGTAGGACGGCGGCTCTGGCGAAAGCTCCCAACCCGAAGAGCCAGGAGGGAAAGCCGTGCCTCATTGGAAAGCTCTTTGGCAGCCGCTGGCGTGGCCCCACAGCCCGTGGGGCTGCGGGCTTTCCGGCAGCCGTCAGCCTCGGCGACACCGGTGCCCACGTGGCGCCGCGGCGCCAGCCTGCGAAGCATTTTCCGGTAGGGCCGCGGCTCTGGCGACAGCTCCCACGCCTGAAGAGCCAGGAGGGAAAGCCGTGCCTCGTTGGAAAGCTCTTTGGCAGCCGCTCGCGTGGCCCCACAGCCCGTGGGGCTGCGGGCTTTCCGGCGGCCATCAGCCTCCGCGACACCAGCGCCCACGTGGCGCCGCCGCGCCAGCCTGCGCAGCATTTTCCGGTAGCGCTGCGGCTCTGGCGACAGCTCCCACGCCCGAAGAGCCAGGAGGGAAAGCCGTGCCTCGTTGGAAAGCTCTTTGGCAGCCGCTCGCGTGGCCCCACAGCCCGTGGGGCTGCGGGCTTTCAGGCGGCCGTCAGCCTCGGCGACACCTGCGAACACGTGGTGCCGCCGCGCCAGCCTGCGAAGCATTTTCCGGTAGGGCCGCGGCTCTGGCGACAGCTCCCACGCCCGAAGAGCCAGGAGGGAAAGCCGTGCCTCGTTGGAAAGCCCTTTGGCAGCCGCTCGCGTGGCCCCACAGCCCGTGGGGCTGCGGGCTTTCCGGCGGCCGTCAGCCTCGGCGCCATCGGCGCCCACATGGCGCCGCCGTGCCAGCCTGCGAAGCATTTTCCGGTAGGGCTGCGGCTATGGCGACAGCTCCCACGCCTGAAGAGCCAGGAGGGAAAGCCGTGCCTCATTGGAAAGCTCTTTGGCTGCCGCTCGCGTGGCCCCACAGCCCGTGGGGCTGCGGGCTTTCCGGCGGCCATCAGCCTCGGCGACACCGGCGCCCACGTGGCGCCGCCGCGCCAGCCTGCGAAGCATTTTCCGGTAGGGCCGCGGCTCTGGCGACAGCTCCCACGCCCGAAGAGCCAGGAGGGAAAGCCGTGCCTCGTTGGAAAGCTCTTTGGCAGCCGCTCGCGTGGCCCCACAGCCCGTGGGGCTGCGGGCTTTCCGGCGGCCGTCAGCATCGGCGACACAAGTGCCCACGTTTCGCCGCCGTGCCAGCCTGCGAAGCATTTTCCGGTAGGGCTGCGGCTCTGGCGACAGCTCCCACGCCCGAAGAGCCAGGAGGGAAAGCCGTGCCTCGTTGGAAAGCTCTTTGGCAGCCGCTCGCGTGGCCCCACAACCCGTGGGCCTGTGGGCTTTCCGGCGGCCGTCAGCCTCGGCGCCATCGGCGCCCACGTGGTGCCGCCGCGCCAGCCTGCGAAGCATTTTCCGGTAGGGCCGCGGCTCTGGCGACAGCTCCCACGCCCGAAGAGCCAGGAGGGAAAGCCGTGCCTCGTTGGAAAGCTCTTTGGCAGCCACTCGCGTGGCCCCACAGCCCGTGGGGCTGTGGGCTTTCCGGCGGCCATCAGCCTCGGCGACACCTGCGACCACGTGTTGCCGCCGCGCCAGCCTGCGAAGCATTTTCCGGTAGGGCCGCGGCTCTGGCGACAGCTCCCACGCCCGAAGAGCCAGGAGGGAAAGCCGTGCCTCCTTCGAAAGCTCTTTGGCAGCCGCTCGCGTGGCCCCACAGCCTGTGAGGCTGCGGGCTTTCCCGCGGCCGTCAGCCTCGGCGACACAAGTGCCCACGTGGCGCCGCCAGGCCAGCCTGCGAAGCATTTTCCGGTAGGGCCGCGGCTCTGGCAACAGCTCCCATGCCCGAAGAGCCAGGAGGGAAAGCCATGCCTCGTTGTAAACCTCTTTGGCAGCCGCTCGCGTGGCCCCACAGCCCGTGGGGCTGCGGGCTTTCCGGCGGCCGTCAGCCTCGGCGACACCTGCGACCACGTGGCGCCTCCACGCCAGCCTGCGAAGTATTTTCCGGTAGGACGGCGGCTCTGGCGACAGCTCCCACGCCCGAAGAGCCAGGAGGGAAAGCCGTGCCTCGTTGGAAAGCTCTTTGGCAGCCGCTGGCGTGGCCCCACAGCCCGTGGGGCTGCGGGCTTTCCGGCGGCCGTCAGCCTCGGCGACACCGGTGCCCACGTGGCGCCGCGGCGCCAGCCTGCGAAGCATTTTCCGGTAGGGCCGCGGCTCTGGCGACAGCTCCCACGCCTGAAGAGCCAGGAGGGAAAGCCGTGCCTCGTTGGAAAGCTCTTTGGCAGCCGCTCGCGTGGCCCCACAGCCCGTGGGGCTGCGGGCTTTCCGGCGGCCGTCAGCCTCGGCGCCATCGGCGCCCACATGGCGCCGCCGTGCCAGCCTGCGAAGCATTTTCCGGTAGGGCCGTGGCTCTGGCGACAGCTCCCACGCCCGAAGAGCCAGGAGGGAAAGCCGTGCCTCGTTGGAAAGCTCTTTGGCAGCCGCTCGCGTGGCCCCACAGCCCGTGGGGCTGCGGGCTTTCCGGCGGCCGTCAGCCTCGGTGACACCGGCGCCCATGTGGCGCCGCCGCGCCAGCCTGCGAAGCATTTTCCGGTAGGGCCGCGGCTCTGGCGACAGCTCCCACGCCCGAAGAGCCAGGAGGGAAAGCCGTGCCTCGTTGGAAAGCTCTTTGGCAGCCGCTGGCGTGGCCCCACAGCCCGTGGGGCTGCGGGCTTTCCGGCGGCCGTCAGCCTCGGCGACAACGGCGCCCACGTGGCGCCCCCGTGCCAGCCTGCGAAGCATTTTCCGGTAGGGCCGCAGCTCTGGCGACAGCTCCCACGCCCGAAGAGCCAGGAGGGAAAGCCGTGCCTCGTTGGAAAGCTCTTTGGCAGCCACTTGCGTGGCCCCACAGCCCATGGGGCTGCGGGCTTTCCGGCGGCCGTCAGCCTCGGCGTCATCGGCGCCCACGTGGCGCCGCCGCGCCAGCCTGCGAAGCATTTTCCGGTAGGGCCGCGGCTCTGGCGACAGCTCCCACGCCCGAAGAGCCAGGAGGGAAAGCCGTGCCTCATTGGAAAGCTCTTTGGCAGCCGCTCGCGTGGCCCCACAGCCCGTGGGGCTGCGGGCTTTCCGGCGGCCGTCAGCATCGGCGACACCAGCGCCCACGTGGCGCCGCCGCGCCAGCCTGCGAAGCATTTTCCGGTAGGGCTGCGGCTCTGGCGACAGCTCCCACGCCCGAAGAGCCAGGAGGGAAAGCCGTGCCTCGTTGGAAACCTCTTTGGCAGCCGCTCGCGTGGCCCCACAGCCTGTGAGGCTGCGGGCTTTCCGGTGGACGTCAGCATCGGCGACACCAGCGCCCACGTGGCGCCTCCACGCCAGCTTGCGAAGTACTTTCCGGTAGGACGGCGGCTCTGGCGACAGCTCCCACGCCCGAAGAGCCAGGAGGGAAAGCCGTGCCTCCTTGGAAAGCTCTTTGGCAGCCGCTCGCGTGGCCCCACAGCCCGTGGGGCTGCGGGCTTTCCGGCGGCCGTCAGCCTCGGCGACACCAGCGCTCACGTGGCGCCTCCACACCAGCCTGCGAAGTATTTTCCGGTAGGACGGCGGCTCTGGCGAAAGCTCCCAACCCGAAGAGCCAGGAGGGAAAGCCGTGCCTCATTGGAAAGCTCTTTGGCAGCCGCTGGCGTGGCCCCACAGCCCGTGGGTCTGCGGGCTTTCCGGCGGCCGTCAGCCTCGGCGACACCAGCGCCCACGTGGCGCCTCCACGCCAGCTTGCGAAGTACTTTCCGGTAGGACGGCGGCTCTGGCGACAGCTCCCACGCCCGAAGAGCCAGGAGGGAAAGCCGTGCCTCCTTGGAAAGCTCTTTGGCAGCCGCTGGCGTGGCCCCACAGCCCGTGGGGCTGCGGGCTTTCCGGCGGCCGTCAGCCTCGGCGACACCAGCGCTCACGTGGCGCCTCCACACCAGCCTGCGAAGTATTTTCCGGTAGGACGGCGGCTCTGGCGAAAGCTCCCAACCCGAAGAGCCAGGAGGGAAAGCCGTGCCTCATTGGAAAGCTCTTTGGCAGCCGCTGGCGTGGCCCCACAGCCCGTGGGGCTGCGGGCTTTCCGGCAGCCGTCAGCCTCGGCGACACCGGTGCCCACGTGGCGCCGCGGCGCCAGCCTGCGAAGCATTTTCCGGTAGGGCCGCGGCTCTGGCGACAGCTCCCACGCCTGAAGAGCCAGGAGGGAAAGCCGTGCCTCGTTGGAAAGCTCTTTGGCAGCCGCTCGCGTGGCCCCACAGCCCGTGGGGCTGCGGGCTTTCCGGCGGCCATCAGCCTCCGCGACACCAGCGCCCACGTGGCGCCGCCGCGCCAGCCTGCGCAGCATTTTCCGGTAGCGCTGCGGCTCTGGCGACAGCTCCCACGCCCGAAGAGCCAGGAGGGAAAGCCGTGCCTCGTTGGAAAGCTCTTTGGCAGCCGCTCGCGTGGCCCCACAGCCCGTGGGGCTGCGGGCTTTCAGGCGGCCGTCAGCCTCGGCGACACCTGCGAACACGTGGTGCCGCCGCGCCAGCCTGCGAAGCATTTTCCGGTAGGGCCGCGGCTCTGGCGACAGCTCCCACGCCCGAAGAGCCAGGAGGGAAAGCCGTGCCTCGTTGGAAAGCCCTTTGGCAGCCGCTCGCGTGGCCCCACAGCCCGTGGGGCTGCGGGCTTTCCGGCGGCCGTCAGCCTCGGCGCCATCGGCGCCCACATGGCGCCGCCGTGCCAGCCTGCGAAGCATTTTCCGGTAGGGCTGCGGCTATGGCGACAGCTCCCACGCCTGAAGAGCCAGGAGGGAAAGCCGTGCCTCATTGGAAAGCTCTTTGGCTGCCGCTCGCGTGGCCCCACAGCCCGTGGGGCTGCGGGCTTTCCGGCGGCCATCAGCCTCGGCGACACCGGCGCCCACGTGGCGCCGCCGCGCCAGCCTGCGAAGCATTTTCCGGTAGGGCCGCGGCTCTGGCGACAGCTCCCACGCCCGAAGAGCCAGGAGGGAAAGCCGTGCCTCGTTGGAAAGCTCTTTGGCAGCCGCTCGCGTGGCCCCACAGCCCGTGGGGCTGCGGGCTTTCCGGCGGCCGTCAGCATCGGCGACACAAGTGCCCACGTTTCGCCGCCGTGCCAGCCTGCGAAGCATTTTCCGGTAGGGCTGCGGCTCTGGCGACAGCTCCCACGCCCGAAGAGCCAGGAGGGAAAGCCGTGCCTCGTTGGAAAGCTCTTTGGCAGCCGCTCGCGTGGCCCCACAACCCGTGGGCCTGTGGGCTTTCCGGCGGCCGTCAGCCTCGGCGCCATCGGCGCCCACGTGGTGCCGCCGCGCCAGCCTGCGAAGCATTTTCCGGTAGGGCCGCGGCTCTGGCGACAGCTCCCACGCCCGAAGAGCCAGGAGGGAAAGCCGTGCCTCGTTGGAAAGCTCTTTGGCAGCCGCTCGCGTGGCCCCACAGCCCGTGGGGCTGTGGGCTTTCCGGCGGCCATCAGCCTCGGCGACACCTGCGACCACGTGGCGCCGCCACACCAGCCTGCGAAGTATTTTCCGGTAGGACCGCGGCTCTGGCGACAGCTCCCACGCCCGAAGAGCCAGGAGGGAAAGCCGTGCCTCGTTGGAAAGCTCTTTGGCAGCCGCTCGCGTGGCCCCACAGCCCGTGGGGCTGCGGGCTTTCCGGCGGCCATCAGCCTCGGCGACACCTGCGACCACGTGGTGCCGCCGCGCCAGCCTGCAAAGCATTTTCCGGTAGGGCCGCGGCTCTGGCGACAGCTCCCACGCCCGAAGAGCCAGGAGGGAAAGCCGTGCCTCGTTGGAAAGCTCTTTGGCAGCCGCTCACGTGGCCCCACAGCCCGTGGGGCTGCGGGCTTTCCGGCGGCCGTCAGACTCGGCGCCACCGGCGCCCACATTGCGCCCCCGCGCTAGCCTGCGAAGCCTTATCCGGTAGGGCTGCGGCTCTGGCAACAGCTCCCACGCCCGAAGATCCAGGAGGGAAAGCCGTGCCTCGTTGGAAAGCTCTTTGGCAGCCGCTGGCGTGGCCCCACAGCCCGTGGGGCTGCGGGCTTTCTGGCGGCCGTCAGCCTCGGCGTCATCGGCGCCCACGTGGCGCCGCCGCGCCAGCCTGCGAAGCATTTTCCGGTAGGGCCGCGGCTCTGGCGACAGCTCCCACGCCCGAAGTGCCAGGAGGGAAAGCCGTGCCTCATTGGAAAGCTCTTTGGCAGCCGCTCGCGTGGCCCCACAGCCCGTGGGGCTGCGGGCTTTCCGGCGGCCGTCAGCATCGGCGGCACAAGTGCCCACGTGGCGCCGCCGCGCCAGCCTTCGAAGCATTTTCCGGTAGGGCTGCGGCTCTGGCGAGAGCTCCCACGCCCGAAGAGCCAGGAGGGAAAGCCGTGCCTCGTTGGAAACCTCTTTGGCAGCCGCTCGCGTGGCCCCACAGCCTGTGAGGCTGCGGGCTTTCCGGTGGCCGTCAGCATCGGCGACACAAGTGCCCACGTGGCGCCGCCGCGCCAGCCTGCGAAGCGTTTTCCGGTAGGGCCGCGGCTCTGGCGACAGCTCCCACGCCCGAAGAGCCAGGAGGGAAAGCCATGCCTCGTTGGAAAGCTCTTTGGCAGCCGCTTGCGTGGCCCCACAGCCCGTGGGGCTGCGGGCTTTCCGGCGGCCGTCAGCCTCGGCGACACCAGCGCTCACGTGGCGCCTCCACGCCAGCCTGCGAAGTATTTTCCGGTAGGACGGCGGCTCTGGCGACAGCTCCCAACCCGAAGAGCCAGGAGGGAAAGCCATGCCTCGTTGGAAAGCTCTTTGGTAGCCGCTCGCGTGGCCTCACAGCCTGTGAGGCTGCGGGCTTTCCCGCGGCCGTCAGCCTCGGCGACACAAGTGCCCACGTGGCGCCGCCAGGCCAGCCTGCGAAGCATTTTCCGGTAGGGCCGCGGCTCTGGCGACAGCTCCCACGCCCGAAGAGCCAGGAGGGAAAGCCGTGCCTCATTGGAAAGCTCTTTGGCAGCCGCTCGCGTGGCCCCACAGCCCGTGGGGCTGCGGGCTTTCCGGCGGCCGTCGGCCTCGGCGACACCTGCGACCACGTGGTGCCGCCGCGCCAGCCTGCGAAGCATTTTCCAGTAGGGCCGCGGCTCTGGCGACAGCTCCCACGCCCGAAGAGCCAGGAGGGAAAGCCGTGCCTCGTTGGAAAGCTCTTTGGCAGCCGCTCGCGTGGCCCCACAGCCCGTGGGGCTGCGGGCTTTCCGGCGGCCATCAGCCTCGGCGACACCTGCGACCACGTGGTGCCGCCGCGCCAGCCTGCAAAGCATTTTCCGGTAGGGCCGCGGCTCTGGCGACAGCTCCCACGCCCGAAGAGCCAGGAGGGAAAGCCGTGCCTCGTTGGAAAGCTCTTTGGCAGCCGCTCACGTGGCCCCACAGCCCGTGGGGCTGCGGGCTTTCCGGCGGCCGTCAGACTCGGCGCCACCGGCGCCCACGTGGCGCCGCCGCGCCAGCCTGCGAAGCATTTTCCGGTAGGGCCGCGGCTCTGGCGACAGCTCCCACGCCCGAAGTGCCAGGAGGGAAAGCCGTGCCTCATTGGAAAGCTCTTTGGCAGCCGCTCGCGTGGCCCCACAGCCCGTGGGGCTGCGGGCTTTCCGGTGGCCGTCAGCATCGGCGGCACAAGTGCCCACGTGGCGCCGCCGCGCCAGCCTGCGAAGCATTTTCCGGTAGGGCTGCGGCTCTGGCGAGAGCTCCCACGCCCGAAGAGCCAGGAGGGAAAGCCGTGCCTCGTTGGAAACCTCTTTGGCAGCCGCTCGCGTGGCCCCACAGCCTGTGAGGCTGCGGGCTTTCCGGTGGCCGTCAGCATCGGCGACACAAGTGCCCACGTGGCGCCGCCGCGCCAGCCTGCGAAGCGTTTTCCGGTAGGGCCGCGGCTCTGGCGACAGCTCCCACGCCCGAAGAGCCAGGAGGGAAAGCCATGCCTCGTTGGAAAGCTCTTTGGCAGCCGCTCGCGTGGCCCCACAGCCCGTGGGGCTGCGGGCTTTCCGGCGGCCGTCAGCATCGGCGGCACAAGTGCCCACGTGGCGCCGCCGCGACAGCCTGCGAAGCATTTTCCGGTAGGGCTGCGGCTCTGGCGACAGCTCCCACACCCGAAGAGCCAGGAGGGAAAGCCGTGCCTCGTTGGAAAGCTCTTTGGCAGCAGCTCGTGTGGTCCCACAGCCCGTGGGACTGTGGGCTTTCCGGCGGCCGTCAGCCTCGGCGACACCAGCGCCCACGTGGCGCCGCCGCACCAGCCTGCGAAGCATTTTCCCGTAGGGCCGTGGATCTGGCGACAGCTCCCACGCCCGAAGAGCCAGGAGGGAAAGCCGTGCCTCGTTGGAAAGCTCTTTGGCAGCCGCTCGCGTGGCCCCACAGCCCGTGGGGCTGCGGGCTTTCCGGCGGCCCTCAGCCTCGGCGACACCGGCGCCCACGTGGCGCCGCCGCGCCAGCCTGCAAAGCATTTTCCGGTAGGGCCGCGGCTCTGGCGACAGCTCCCACGCCCGAAGAGCCAGGAGGGAAAGCCGTCCCTCGTTGGAAAGCTCTTTGGCAGCCGCTCGCGTGGCCCCACAGCCCGTGGGGCTGCGGGCTTTCCGGCGGCCATCAGCCTCCGCGACACCGGCGCCCACGTGGTGCCGCCGCGCCAGCCTGCGAAGCATTTTCCGGTAGGGCCGTGGATCTGGCGACAGCTCCCACGCCCGAAGAGCCAGGAGGGAAAGCCGTGCCTCGTTGGAAAGCTCTTTGGCAGCCGCTCGCGTGGCCCCACAGCCCGTGGGGCTGCGGGCTTTCCGGCGGCTGTCAGCCTCGGCGACACCGGCGCCCACGTGGGGCCGCCGCGCCAGCCTGAGAAGCATTTTCCGGTAGGACGGCGGCTCTGGCGACAGCTCCCACGCCCGAAGAGCCAGGAGGGGAAGCCCTGCCTCGTTGGAAATCTCTTTGGCAGCCGCTCGCGTGGCCCCACAGCCCGTGGGGCTGCGGGCTTTCCGGCGGCCGTCAGACTCGGCGCCACCGGCGCCCACGTGGCGCCGCCGCGCCAGCCTGCGAAGCATTTTCCGGTAGGGCCGCGGCTCTGGCGACAGCTCCCACGCCCGAAGTGCCAGGAGGGAAAGCCGTGCCTCATTGGAAAGCTCTTTGGCAGCCGCTCGCGTGGCCCCACAGCCCGTGGGGCTGCGGGCTTTCCGGCGGCCGTCAGCATCGGCGGCACAAGTGCCCACGTGGCGCCGCCGCGCCAGCCTGCGAAGCATTTTCCGGTAGGGCTGCGGCTCTGGCGAGAGCTCCCACGCCCGAAGAGCCAGGAGGGAAAGCCGTGCCTCGTTGGAAACCTCTTTGGCAGCCGCTCGCGTGGCCCCACAGCCTGTGAGGCTGCGGGCTTTCCGGTGGCCGTCAGCATCGGCGACACAAGTGCCCACGTGGCGCCGCCGCGCCAGCCTGCGAAGCGTTTTCCGGTAGGGCCGCGGCTCTGGCGACAGCTCCCACGCCCGAAGAGCCAGGAGGGAAAGCCATGCCTCGTTGGAAAGCTCTTTGGCAGCCGCTCGCGTGGCCCCACAGCCCGTGGGGCTGCGGGCTTTCCGGCGGCCGTCAGCATCGGCGGCACAAGTGCCCACGTGGCGCCGCCGCGCCAGCCTGCGAAGCATTTTCCGGTAGGGCTGCGGCTCTGGCGACAGCTCCCACACCCGAAGAGCCAGGAGGGAAAGCCGTGCCTCGTTGGAAAGCTCTTTGGCAGCCGCTCGTGTGGTCCCACAGCCCGTGGGACTGTGGGCTTTCCGGCGGCCGTCAGCCTCGGCGACACCAGCGCCCACGTGGCGCCGCCGCGCCAGCCTGCGAAGCATTTTCCCGTAGGGCCGTGGATCTGGCGACAGCTCCCACGCCCGAAGAGCCAGGAGGGAAAGCCGTGCCTCGTTGGAAAGCTCTTTGGCAGCCGCTCGCGTGGCCCCACAGCCCGTGGGGCTGCGGGCTTTCCGGCGGCCATCAGCCTCGGCGACACCGGCGCCCACGTGGCGCCGCCGCGCCAGCCTGCAAAGCATTTTCCGGTAGGGCCGCGGCTCTGGCGACAGCTCCCACGCCCGAAGAGCCAGGAGGGAAAGCCGTCCCTCGTTGGAAAGCTCTTTGGCAGCCGCTCGCGTGGCCCCACAGCCCGTGGGGCTGCGGGCTTTCCGGCGGCCGTCAGCCTCGGCGACACCGGCGCCCACGTGGTGCCGCCGCGCCAGCCTGCGAAGCATTTTCCGGTAGGGCCGTGGATCTGGCGACAGCTCCCACGCCCGAAGAGCCAGGAGGGAAAGCCGTGCCTCGTTGGAAAGCTCTTTGGCAGCCGCTCGCGTGGCCCCACAGCCCGTGGGGCTGCGGGCTTTCCGGCGGCTGTCAGCCTCGGCGACACCGGCGCCCACGTGGGGCCGCCGCGCCAGCCTGTGAAGCATTTTCCGGTAGGACGGCGGCTCTGGCGACAGCTCCCACGCCCGAAGAGCCAGGAGGGGAAGCCCTGCCTCGTTGGAAATCTCTTTGGCAGCCGCTCGCGTGGCCCCACAGCCCGTGGGGCTGCGGGCTTTCCGGCGGCCGTCAGCCTCGGCGACACCGGCGCCCACGTGGCACCGCTGCGCCAGCCTGCGCAGCATTTTCCGATAGGGCCGCGGCTCTGGCGACAGCTCCCATGCCCAAAGAGCCAGGAGGGAAAGCCGTGCCTCGTTGGAAAGCTCTTTGGCAGCCGCTCGCGTGGCCCCACAGCCCGTGGGGCTGCGGGCTTTCCGGCGGCCGTCAGCCTCGGCGACAAAGACGCCCACGTGGCGCCGCCGCGCCAGCCTGCGAAGCATTTTCCGGTAGGGCTGCGGCTCTGGCGACAGCTCCCACGACTGAAGAGCCAGGAGGGAAAGCCGTGCCTCGTTGGAGAGCTCTTTGGCAGCCGCTCGCGTGGCCCCACAGCCCGTGGGGCTGCGGGCTTTCCGGCGGCTCTCAGCCTCGGCGACACCTGCGACCACGTGGTGCCGCCACGCCAGACTGCGAAGCATTTTCCAGTAGGGCCGCAGCTCTGGCGACAGCTCCCACGCCCGAAGAGCCAGGAGGGAAAGCCGTGCCTCGTTGGAAAGCTCTTTGGCAGCCGCTCGCGTGGCCCCACAGCCCGTGGGGCTGCGGGCTTTCCGGCGGCCGTCAGCATCGGCGACACCAGCGCCCACGTGGCCCCGCCGCGCCAGCCTGCGAAGTATTTTCTGGTAGGACGGTGGCTCTGGCGACAGCTCCCACGCCCGAAGAGCCAGGAGGGAAAGCCGTGCCTCCTTGGAAAGCTCTTTGGCAGCCGCTCGCATGGCCCCACAGCCCGTGGGGCTGCGGGCTTTCCGGCGGCCATCAGCCTCGGCGACACCGGCGCCCACGTGGCGCCGCCGCGCCAGCCTGCGAAGCATTTTCCGGTAGGGCTGCGGCTATGGCGACAGCTCCCACGCCCGAAGAGCCAGGAGGGAAAGCCGTGCCTCCTTGGAAAGCTCTTTGGCAGCCGCTCGCGTGGCCCCACAGCCCGTGGGGCTGCGGGCTTTCCGGCGGCCGTCAGCCTCAGCGACACCAGCGCCCACGTGGCGCCGCCACACCAGCCTGCGAAGTATTTTCCGGTAGGACCGCGGCTCTGGCGACAGCTCCCACGCCCGAAGAGCCAGGAGGGAAAGCCGTGCCTCGTTGGAAAGCTCTTTGGCAGCCGCTCGCGTGGCCCCACAGCCCGTGGGGCTGCGGGCTTTCCGGCGGCCATCAGCCTCGGCGACACCTGCGACCACGTGGTGCCGCCGCGCCAGCCTGCAAAGCATTTTCCGGTAGGGCCGCGGCTCTGGCGACAGCTCCCACGCCCGAAGAGCCAGGAGGGGAAAGCCGTGCCTCGTTGGAAAGCTCTTTGGCAGCCGCTCACGTGGCCCCACAGCCCGTGGGGGCTGCGGGCTTTCCGGCGGCCGTCAGACTCGGCGCCACCGGCGCCCACATTGCGCCCCCGCGCTAGCCTGCGAAGCCTTATCCGGTAGGGCTGCGGCTCTGGCAACAGCTCCCACGCCCGAAGATCCAGGAGGGAAAGCCGTGCCTCGTTGGAAAGCTCTTTGGCAGCCGCTGGCGTGGCCCCACAGCCCGTGGGGCTGCGGGCTTTCTGGCGGCCGTCAGCCTCGGCGTCATCGGCGCCCACGTGGCGCCGCCCGCGCCAGCCTGCGAAGCATTTTCCGGTAGGGCCGCGGCTCTGGCAGACAGCTCCCACGCCCGAAGTGCCAGGAGGGAAAGCCGTGCCTCATTGGAAAGCTCTTTGGCAGCCGCTCGCGTGGCCCCACAGCCCGTGGGGCTGCGGGCTTTCCGGCGGCCATCAGCATCGGCGGCACAAGTGCCCACGTGGCGCTGCCCGCGCCAGCCTGCGAAGCATTTTCCGGTAGGGCTGCGGCTCTGGCGACAGCTCCCCACGCCCGAAGAGCCAGGAGGGAAAGCCGTGCCTCGTTGGAAACCTCTTTGGCAGCCGCTCGCGTGGCCCCACAGCCTGTGAGGCTGCGGGGCTTTCCGGTGGCCGTCAGCATCGGCGACACAAGTGCCCACGTGGCGCCGCCGCGCCAGCCTGCGAAGCGTTTTCCGGTAGGGCCGCGGCTCTGGCGACAGCTCCCACGCCCGAAGAGCCAGGAGGGAAAGCCATGCCTCGTTGGAAAGCTCTTTGGCAGCCGCTTGCGTGGCCCCACAGCCCGTGGGGCTGCGGGCTTTCCGGCGGCCGTCAGCCTCGGCGACACCAGCGCTCACGTGGCGCCTCCACGCCAGCCTGCGAAGTATTTTCCGGTAGGACGGCGGCTCTGGCGACAGCTCCCAACCCGAGAGCCAGGAGGGAAAGCCATGCCTCGTTGGAAAGCTCATTTGGTAGCCGCTCGCAGTGGCCTCACAGCCTGTGAGGCTGCGGGCTTTCCCGCGGCCGTCAGCCTCGGCGACACAAGTGCCCACGTGGCGCCGCCAGGCCAGCCTGCGAAGCATTTTCCGGTAGGGCCGCGGCTCTGGCGACAGCTCCCACGCCCGAAGAGCCAGGAGGGGAAAGCCGTGCCTCATTGGAAAGCTCTTTTGGCAGCCGCTCGCGTGGCCCCACAGCCCGTGGGGCTGCGGGCTTTCCGGCGGCCGTCGGCCTCGGCGACACCTGCGACCACGTGGTGCCGCCGCGCGCAGCCTGCGAAGCATTTTCCAGTAGGGCTGCGGCTCTGGCGACAGCTCCCACGCCCGAAGAGCCAGGAGGGAAAGCCGTGCCTCGTTGGAAAGCTCTTTGGCAGCCGCTCGCGTGGCCCCACAGCCCGTGGGGCTGCGGGCTTTCCCGGCGGCCATCAGCCTCGGCGACACCTGCGACCACGTGGTGCCGCCCGCGCCAGCCTGCAAAGCATTTTCCGGTAGGGCCGCGGCTCTGGCGACAGCTCCCACGCCCGAAGAGCCAGGAGGGAAAGCTCTTGCCTCGTTGGAAAGCTCTTTGGCAGCCGCTCACGTGGCCCCACAGCCCGTGGGGCTGCGGGCTTTCCGGCGGCCGTCAGACTCGGCGCCACCGGCGCCCACGTGGCGCCGCCGCGCCAGCCTGCGAAGCATTTTCCGGTAGGGCCGCGGCTCTGGCGACAGCTCCCACGCCCGAAGTGCCAGGAGGGAAAGCCGTGCCTCATTGGAAAGCTCTTTGGCAGCCGCTCGCGTGGCCCCACAGCCCGTGGGGCTGCGGGCTTTCCGGCGGCCGTCAGCATCGGCGGCACAAGTGCCCACGTGGCGCCGCCGCGCCAGCCTGCGAAGCATTTTCCGGTAGGGCTGCGGTAGGGCTGCGGCTCTGGCGAGAGCTCCCACGCCCGAAGAGCCAGGAGGGAAAGCCGTGCCTCGTTGGAAACCTCTTTGGCAGCCGCTCGCGTGGCCCCACAGCCTGTGAGGCTGCGGGCTTTCCGGTGGCCGTCAGCATCGGCGACACAAGTGCCCATGTGGCGCCGCCGCGCCAGCCTGCGAAGCGTTTTCCGGTAGGGCCGCGGCTCTGGCGACAGCTCCCACGCCCGAAGAGCCAGGAGGGAAAGCCATGCCTCGTTGGAAAGCTCTTTGGCAGCCGCTCGCGTGGCCCCACAGCCCGTGGGGCTGCGGGCTTTCCGGCGGCCGTCAGCATCGGCGGCACAAGTGCCCACGTGGCGCCGCCGCGCCAGCCTGCGAAGCATTTTCCGGTAGGGCTGCGGCTCTGGCGACAGCTCCCACACCCGAAGAGCCAGGAGGGAAAGCCGTGCCTCGTTGGAAAGCTCTTTGGCTGCCGCTCGCGTGGCCCCACAGCCCGTGGGGCTGCGGGCTTTCCGGCGGCCGTCAGCCTCGGCGACACCGGCGCCCACGTGGTGCCGCCGCGCCAGCCTGCGAAGCATTTTCCGGTAGGGCCGTGGATCTGGCGACAGCTCCCACGCCCGAAGAGCCAGGAGGGAAAGCCGTGCCTCGTTGGAAAGCTCTTTGGCAGCCGCTGGCGTGGCCCCACAGCCCGTGGGGCTGCGGGCTTTCCGGCGGCCATCAGCCTCGGCGACACCGGCGCCCACGTGGGGCCGCCGCGCCAGCCTGCGAAGCATTTTCCGGTAGGACGGCGGCTCTGGCGACAGCTCCCACGCCCGAAGAGCCAGGAGGGAAAGCCGTCCCTCGTTGGAAAGCTCTTTGGCAGCCGCTCGCGTGGCCCCACAGCCCGTGGGGCTGCGGGCTTTCCGGCGGCCGTCAGCCTCGGCGCCATCGGCGCCCACATGGCGCCGCCGTGCCAGCCTGCGAAGCATTTTCCGGTAGGGCTGCGGCTCTGGCGACAGCTCCCACGCCCGAAGAGCCAGGAGGGAAAGCCGTGCCTCATTGGAAAGCTCTTTGGCTGCCGCTCGCGTGGCCCCACAGCCCGTGGGGCTGCGGGCTTTCCGGCGGCCATCAGCCTCGGCGACACCGGCGCCCACGTGGCGCCGCCGCGCCAGCCTGCGAAGCATTTTCCGGTAGGGCTGCGGCTCTGGCGACAGCTCCCACGCCCGAAGAGCCAGGAGGGAAAGCCGTGCCTCGTTGGAAAGCTCTTTGGCAGCCGCTCGCGTGGCCCCACAGCCCGTGGGGCTGCGGGCTATCCGGCGGCCGTCAGCCTCGGCGACACCGGCGCCCACGTGGCGCCGCCGCGCCGGCCTGCGAAGCATTTTCCGGTAGGGCCGCGGCTCTGGCGACAGCTCCCACGCCCGAAGAGCCAGGAGGGAAAGCCATGCCTCGTTGGAAAGCTCTTTGGCAGCCGCTCGCGTGGCCCCACAGCCCGTGGGGCTGCGGGCTTTCAGGCGGCCGTCAGCCTTGGCGACACCTGCGAACACGTGGTGCTGCCGCGCCAGCCTGCGAAGCATTTTCCGGTTGCGCTGCGGCTCTGGCGACAGCTCCCACGCCCGAAGAGCCAGGAGGGAAAGCCGTGCCTCGTTGGAAAGCTCTTTGGCAGCCGCTCGCGTGGCCCCACAGCCCGTGGGGCTGCGGGCTTTCCGGCGGCCGTCAGCCTCGGCGCCATCGGCGCCCACATGGCGCCGCCGTGCCAGCCTGCGAAGCATTTTCCGGTAGGGCTGCGGCTCTGGCGACAGCTCCCACGCCCGAAGAGCCAGGAGGGAAAGCCGTGCCTCGTTGGAAAGCTCTTTGGCTGCCGCTCGCGTGGCCCCACAGCCCGTGGGGCTGCGGGCTTTCCGGCGGCCATCAGCCTCGGCGACACCGGCGCCCACGTGGCGCCGCCGCGCCAGCCTGCGAAGCATTTTCCGGTAGGGCCGCGGCTCTGGCGACAGCTCCCACGCCCGAAGAGCCAGGAGGGAAAGCCGTGCCTCCTTGGAAAGCTCTTTGGCAGCCGCTCGCGTGGCCCCACAGCCCGTGGGGCTGCGGGCTTTCCGGCGGCCGTCAGCCTCGGCGACACCGGCGCCCACGTGGCGCCGCGGCGCCAGCCTGCGAAGCATTTTCCGGTAGGGCTGCGGCTCTGGCGACAGCTCCCACACCCGAAGAGCCAGGAGGGAAAGCCGTGCCTCGTTGGAAAGCTCTTTGGCAGCCACTTGCGCGGCCCCACAGCCTGTGGGGCTGCGGGCTTTCCGGCGGCCGAAAGACTTGGCGACATCGGCGCACACGTGGCGCCGCCGCGCCAGCCTGCGAAGCATTTTCCGGTAGGGCCGCGGCTCTGGCGACAGCTCCCACGCCCGAAGAGCCAGGAGGGAAAGCCGTGCCTCCTTGGAAAGCTCTTTGGCAGCCGCTGGCGTGGCCCCACAGCCCGTGGGGCTGCGGGCTTTCCGGCGGCCGTCAGCCTCGGCGACACCAGCGCCCACGTGGCGCCTCCACGCCAGCCTGCGAAGTATTTTCCGGTAGGACGGCGGCTCTGGCGACAGCTCCCACACCCAAAGAGCCAGGAGGGAAAGCCGTGCCTCCTTGGAAAGCTCTTTGGCAGCCGCTCACGTGGCCCCACAGCCCGTGGGGCTGCGGGCTTTCCAGCAGCCGTCAGCCTCAGCGACACCGGTGCCCACGTGGCGCCGCGGCGCCAGCCTGCGAAGCATTTTCCGGTAGGGCCGCGGGTCTGGCGACAGCTCCCACACCTGAAGAGCCAGGAGGGAGAGCCGTGCCTCGTTGGAAAGCTCTTTGTCAGACGCTCACGTGGACCCACAGCCCGTGGGGCTGCGGGCTTTCCGGCGGCCGTCAGCCTCGGCGACACCTGCGACCACGTGGTGTCGCCGCGCCAGCCTGCAAAGCATTTTCCAGTAGGGCCGCGGCTCTGGCGACAGCTCCCACGCCCGAAGAGCCAGGAGGGAAGGCCGTGCCTCATTGGAAAGCTCTTTGGCAGCCGCTGGCGTGGCCCCACAGCCCGTGGGGCTGCGGGCTTTCCGGCGGCCGTCAGCCTCGGCGTCATCGGCGCCCACGTGGCGCCGCCGCGCCAGCCTGCGAAGCATTTTCCGGTAGGGCCGCGGCTCTGGCGACAGCTCCCACGCCCGAAGTGCCAGGAGGGAAAGCCGTGCCTCATTGGAAAGCTCTTTGGCAGCCGCTCGCGTGGCCCCACAGCCCGTGGGGCTGCGGGCTTTCCGGCGGCCGTCAGCATCGGCGGCACAAGTGCCCACGTGGCGCCGCCGCGCCAGCCTGCGAAGCATTTTCCGGTAGGGCTGCGGCTCTGGCGAGAGCTCCCACGCCCGAAGAGCCAGGAGGGAAAGCCGTGCCTCGTTGGAAACCTCTTTGGCAGCCGCTCGCGTGGCCCCACAGCCTGTGAGGCTGCGGGCTTTCCGGTGGCCGTCAGCATCGGCGACACAAGTGCCCACGTGGCGCCGCCGCGCCAGCCTGCGAAGCGTTTTCCGGTAGGGCCGCGGCTCTGGCGACAGCTCCCACGCCCGAAGAGCCAGGAGGGAAAGCCATGCCTCGTTGGAAAGCTCTTTGGCAGCCGCTCGCGTGGCCCCACAGCCCGTGGGGCTGCGGGCTTTCCGGCGGCCGTCAGCCTCGGCGACACCAGCGCTCACGTGGCACCTCCACGCCAGCCTGCGAAGTACTTTCCGGTAGGACGGCGGCTCTGGCGACAGCTCCCAACCCGAAGAGCCAGGAGGGAAAGCCGTGCCTCATTGGAAAGCTCTTTGGCAGCCGCTCGCGTGGCCCCACAGCCCGTGGGGCTGCGGGCTTTCCCGCGGCCGTCAGCATCGGCGGCACAAGTGCCCACGTGGCGCCGCCGCGCCAGCCTGCGAAGCATTTTCCGGTAGGGCTGCGGCTCTGGCGACAGCTCCCACGCCCGAAGAGCCAGGAGGGAAAGCCGTGCCTCCTTCGAAAGCTCTTTGGCAGCCGCTCGCGTGGCCCCACAGCCCGTGGGGCTGCGGGCTTTCCGGCGGCCGTCAGCATCGGCGGCACAAGTGCCCACGTGGCGCCGCCGCGCCAGCCTGCGAAGCATTTTCCGCTAGGGCTGCGGCTCTGGCGACAGCTCCCACGCCCGAAGAGCCAGGAGGGAAAGCCGTGCCTCGTTGGAAACCTCTTTGGCAGCCGCTCGCGTGGCCCCACAGCCTGTGAGGCTGCGGGCTTTCCGGTGGACGTCAGCATCGGCGACACAAGTGCCCACGTGGCGCCGCCGCGCCAGCCTGCGAAGCATTTTCCGGTAGGGCCGCGGCTCTTGCGACAGCTCCCACGCCCGAAGAGCCAGGAGGGAAAGCCGTGCCTCGTTGGAAAGCTCTTTGGCAGCCGCTCGCGTGGCCCCACAGCCCGTGGGGCTGCGGGCTTTCCGGCGGCCGTCAGCCTCGGCGACACCAGCGCCCACGTGGCGCCTCCACGCCAGCTTGCGAAGTACTTTCCGGTAGGACGGCGGCTCTGGCGACAGCTCCCACGCCCGAAGAGCCAGGAGGGAAAGCCGTGCCTCCTTGGAAAGCTCTTTGGCAGCCGCTCGCGTGGCCCCACAGCCCGTGGGGCTGCGGGCTTTCCGGCGGCCGTCAGCCTCGGCGACACCAGCGCTCACGTGGCGCCTCCACGCCAGGCTGCGAAGTATTTTCCGGTAGGACGGCGGCTCTGGCGAAAGCTCCCAACCCGAAGAGCCAGGAGGGAAAGCCGTGCCTCATTGGAAAGCTCTTTGGCAGCCGCTCGCGTGGCCCCACAGCCCGTGGGGCTGCGGGCTTTCCGGCGGCCGTCAGCCTCGGCGACACCAGCGCCCACGTGGCGCCTCCACGCCAGCCTGCGAAGTATTTTCCGGTAGGACGGCGGCTCTGGCGATAGCTCCCAACCCGAAGAGCAAGGAGGGAAAGCCGTGCCTCGTTGGAAAGCTCTTTGGCAGCCGCTCGCGTGGCCCCACAGCCCGTGGGGCTGCGGGCTTTCCGGCAGCCGTCAGCCTCGGCGACACCGGTGCCCACGTGGCGCCGCGGCGCCAGCCTGCGAAGCATTTTCCGGTAGGGCCGCGGCTCTGGCGACAGCTCCCACGCCTGAAGAGCCAGGTGGGAAAGCCGTGCCTCGTTGGAAAGCTCTTTGGCAGCCGCTCGCGTGGCCCCACAGCCCGTGGGGCTGCGGGCTTTCCGGCGGCCATCAGCCTCCGCGACACCGGCGCCCACGTGGCGCCGCCGCGCCAGCCTGCGCAGCATTTTCCGGTAGGGCTGCGGCTATGGCGACAGCTCCCACGCCTGAAGAGCCAGGAGGGAAAGCCGTGCCTCATTGGAAAGCTCTTTGGCTGCCGCTCGCGTGGCCCCAGAGCCCGTGGGGCTGCGGGCTTTCCGGCGGCCATCAGCCTCGGCGCCACCGGCGCCCACGTGGCGCCGCCGCGCCAGCCTGCGAAGCATTTTCCGGTAGGGCCGCGTCTCTGGCGACAGCTCCCACGCCCGAAGAGCCAGGAGGGAAAGCCGTGCCTCGTTGGAAAGCTCTTTGGCAGCCGCTCGCGTGGCCCCACAGCCCGTGGGGCTGCGGGCTTTCCGGCGGCCGTCAGCCTCGGCGACACCAGCGCCCACGTGGCGCCTCCACGCCAGCTTGCGAAGTACTTTCCGGTAGGACGGCGGCTCTGGCGACAGCTCCCACGCCCGAAGAGCCAGGAGGGAAAGCCGTGCCTCGTTGGAAAGCTCTTTGGCAGCCGCTCGCGTGGCCCCACAGCCCGTGGGGCTGCGGGCTTTCCGGCGGCCGTCAGCATCGGCGACACAAGTGCCCA
The DNA here is from genome assembly GCF_028500815.1 of Rissa tridactyla. NCBI lineage: Eukaryota > Metazoa > Chordata > Aves > Charadriiformes > Laridae > Rissa > Rissa tridactyla. The sequence goes on from NW_026529611.1 coordinate 50,240, forward strand.
CGTTTCGCCGCCGTGCCAGCCTGCGAAGCATTTTCCGGTAGGGCTGCGGCTCTGGCGACAGCTCCCACGCCCGAAGAGCCAGGAGGGAAAGCCGTGCCTCGTTGGAAACCTCTTTGGCAGCCGCTCGCGTGGCCCCACAACCCGTGGGCCTGTGGGCTTTCCGGCGGCCGTCAGCCTCGGCGCCATCGGCGCCCACGTGGTGCCGCCGCGCCAGCCTGCGAAGCATTTTCCGGTAGGGCCGCGGCTCTGGCGACAGCTCCCACGCCCGAAGAGCCAGGAGGGAAAGCCGTGCCTCATTGGAAAGCTCTTTGGCAGCCGCTCGCGTGGCCCCACAGCCCGTGGGGCTGCGGGCTTTCCGGCGGCCGTCGGCCTCGGCGACACCTGCGACCACGTGGTGCCGCCGCGCCAGCCTGCGAAGCATTTTCCAGTAGGGCCGCGGCTCTGGCGACAGCTCCCACGCCCGAAGAGCCAGGAGGGAAAGCCGTGCCTCGTTGGAAAGCTCTTTGGCAGCCGCTCGCGTGGCCCCACAGCCCGTGGGGCTGCGGGCTTTCCGGCGGCCATCAGCCTCGGCGACACCTGCGACCACGTGGTGCCGCCGCGCCAGCCTGCAAAGCATTTTCCGGTAGGGCCGCGGCTCTGGCGACAGCTCCCACGCCCGAAGAGCCAGGAGGGAAAGCCGTGCCTCGTTGGAAAGCTCTTTGGCAGCCGCTCGCGTGGCCCCACAGCCCGTGGGGCTGTGGGCTTTCCGGCGGCCGTCAGCCTCGGCGACACCTGCGACCACGTGGTGCCGCCGCGCCAGCCTGCGAAGCATTTTCCGGTAGGGCCGCGGCTCTGGCGACAGCTCCCACGCCCGAAGAGCCAGGAGGGAAAGCCGTGCCTCCTTGGAAAGCTCTTTGGCATCCTCTCGCGTGGCCCCACAGCCCGTGGGGCTGCGGGCTTTCCGTCAGCCGTCAGCCTCGGCGAAAGAAGTGCCCACGTGGCGCCCCCGCGCCAGCATGCGAAGCATTTTCCGGTAGGGCTGCGGCTCTGGCGACAGCTCCCACGCCTGAAGAGCCAGGAGGGAAAGCTGTGCCTCGTTGGAAAGCTCTTTGGCAGCCGCTCGCGTGGCCCCACAGCCCGTGGGGCTGCGGGCTTTCCGGCGGCCGTCAGCCTCGGCGACACCGGCGCCTACGTGGTGCCGCCGCGCCAGCCTGCGAAGCATTTTCCGGTAGGGCCGTGGATCTGGCGACAGCTCCCACGCCCGAAGAGCCAGGAGGGAAAGCCGTCCCTCGTTGGAAAGCTCTTTGGCAGCCGCTGGCGTGGCCCCACAGCCCGTGGGGCTGCGGGCTTTCCGGCGGCCATCAGCCTCGGCGACACCGGCGCCCACGTGGCGCCGCCGCGCCAGCCTGCGAAGCATTTTCCGGTAGGGCCGCGGCTCTGGCGACAGCTCCCACGCCCGAAGAGCCAGGAGGGAAAGCCGTGCCTCGTTGGAAAGCTCTTTGGCAGCCGCTCGCGTGGCCCCACAGCCCGTGGGGCTGCGGGCTTTCCGGCGGCCGTCAGCATCGGCGGCACAAGTGCCCACGTGGCGCCGCCGCGCCAGCCTGCGAAGCATTTTCCGGTAGGGCTGCGGCTCTGGCGAGAGCTCCCACGCCCGAAGAGCCAGGAGGGAAAGCCGTGCCTCGTTGGAAACCTCTTTGGCAGCCGCTCGCGTGGCCCCACAGCCTGTGAGGCTGCGGGCTTTCCGGTGGCCGTCAGCATCGGCGACACAAGTGCCCACGTGGCGCCGCCGCGCCAGCCTGCGAAGCGTTTTCCGGTAGGGCCGCGGCTCTGGCGACAGCTCCCACGCCCGAAGAGCCAGGAGGGAAAGCCATGCCTCGTTGGAAAGCTCTTTGGCAGCCGCTCGCGTGGCCCCACAGCCCGTGGGGCTGCGGGCTTTCCGGCGGCCGTCAGCCTCGGCGACACCAGCGCTCACGTGGCACCTCCACGCCAGCCTGCGAAGTACTTTCCGGTAGGACGGCGGCTCTGGCGACAGCTCCCAACCCGAAGAGCCAGGAGGGAAAGCCGTGCCTCATTGGAAAGCTCTTTGGCAGCCGCTCGCGTGGCCCCACAGCCCGTGGGGCTGCGGGCTTTCCCGCGGCCGTCAGCATCGGCGGCACAAGTGCCCACGTGGCGCCGCCGCGCCAGCCTGCGAAGCATTTTCCGGTAGGGCTGCGGCTCTGGCGACAGCTCCCACGCCCGAAGAGCCAGGAGGGAAAGCCGTGCCTCCTTCGAAAGCTCTTTGGCAGCCGCTCGCGTGGCCCCACAGCCCGTGGGGCTGCGGGCTTTCCGGCGGCCGTCAGCATCGGCGGCACAAGTGCCCACGTGGCGCCGCCGCGCCAGCCTGCGAAGCATTTTCCGCTAGGGCTGCGGCTCTGGCGACAGCTCCCACGCCCGAAGAGCCAGGAGGGAAAGCCGTGCCTCGTTGGAAACCTCTTTGGCAGCCGCTCGCGTGGCCCCACAGCCTGTGAGGCTGCGGGCTTTCCGGTGGACGTCAGCATCGGCGACACAAGTGCCCACGTGGCGCCGCCGCGCCAGCCTGCGAAGCATTTTCCGGTAGGGCCGCGGCTCTTGCGACAGCTCCCACGCCCGAAGAGCCAGGAGGGAAAGCCGTGCCTCGTTGGAAAGCTCTTTGGCAGCCGCTCGCGTGGCCCCACAGCCCGTGGGGCTGCGGGCTTTCCGGCGGCCGTCAGCCTCGGCGACACCAGCGCCCACGTGGCGCCTCCACGCCAGCTTGCGAAGTACTTTCCGGTAGGACGGCGGCTCTGGCGACAGCTCCCACGCCCGAAGAGCCAGGAGGGAAAGCCGTGCCTCCTTGGAAAGCTCTTTGGCAGCCGCTCGCGTGGCCCCACAGCCCGTGGGGCTGCGGGCTTTCCGGCGGCCGTCAGCCTCGGCGACACCAGCGCTCACGTGGCGCCTCCACGCCAGGCTGCGAAGTATTTTCCGGTAGGACGGCGGCTCTGGCGAAAGCTCCCAACCCGAAGAGCCAGGAGGGAAAGCCGTGCCTCATTGGAAAGCTCTTTGGCAGCCGCTCGCGTGGCCCCACAGCCCGTGGGGCTGCGGGCTTTCCGGCGGCCGTCAGCCTCGGCGACACCAGCGCCCACGTGGCGCCTCCACGCCAGCCTGCGAAGTATTTTCCGGTAGGACGGCGGCTCTGGCGACAGCTCCCAACCCGAAGAGCAAGGAGGGAAAGCCGTGCCTCGTTGGAAAGCTCTTTGGCAGCCGCTCGCGTGGCCCCACAGCCCGTGGGGCTGCGGGCTTTCCGGCAGCCGTCAGCCTCGGCGACACCGGTGCCCACGTGGCGCCGCGGCGCCAGCCTGCGAAGCATTTTCCGGTAGGGCCGCGGCTCTGGCGACAGCTCCCACGCCTGAAGAGCCAGGTGGGAAAGCCGTGCCTCGTTGGAAAGCTCTTTGGCAGCCGCTCGCGTGGCCCCACAGCCCGTGGGGCTGCGGGCTTTCCGGCGGCCATCAGCCTCCGCGACACCGGCGCCCAAGTGGCGCCGCCGCGCCAGCCTGCGCAGCATTTTCCGGTAGGGCTGCGGCTATGGCGACAGCTCCCACGCCTGAAGAGCCAGGAGGGAAAGCCGTGCCTCATTGGAAAGCTCTTTGGCTGCCGCTCGCGTGGCCCCAGAGCCCGTGGGGCTGCGGGCTTTCCGGCGGCCATCAGCCTCGGCGCCACCGGCGCCCACGTGGCGCCGCCGCGCCAGCCTGCGAAGCATTTTCCGGTAGGGCCGCGTCTCTGGCGACAGCTCCCACGCCCGAAGAGCCAGGAGGGAAAGCCGTGCCTCGTTGGAAAGCTCTTTGGCAGCCGCTCGCGTGGCCCCACAGCCCGTGGGGCTGCGGGCTTTCCGGCGGCCGTCAGCCTCGGCGACACCAGCGCCCACGTGGCGCCTCCACGCCAGCTTGCGAAGTACTTTCCGGTAGGACGGCGGCTCTGGCGACAGCTCCCACGCCCGAAGAGCCAGGAGGGAAAGCCGTGCCTCGTTGGAAAGCTCTTTGGCAGCCGCTCGCGTGGCCCCACAGCCCGTGGGGCTGCGGGCTTTCCGGCGGCCGTCAGCATCGGCGACACAAGTGCCCACGTTTCGCCGCCGTGCCAGCCTGCGAAGCATTTTCCGGTAGGGCTGCGGCTCTGGCGACAGCTCCCACGCCCGAAGAGCCAGGAGGGAAAGCCGTGCCTCGTTGGAAACCTCTTTGGCAGCCGCTCGCGTGGCCCCACAACCCGTGGGCCTGTGGGCTTTCCGGCGGCCGTCAGCCTCGGCGCCATCGGCGCCCACGTGGTGCCGCCGCGCCAGCCTGCGAAGCATTTTCCGGTAGGGCCGCGGCTCTGGCGACAGCTCCCACGCCCGAAGAGCCAGGAGGGAAAGCCGTGCCTCATTGGAAAGCTCTTTGGCAGCCGCTCGCGTGGCCCCACAGCCCGTGGGGCTGCGGGCTTTCCGGCGGCCGTCGGCCTCGGCGACACCTGCGACCACGTGGTGCCGCCGCGCCAGCCTGCGAAGCATTTTCCAGTAGGGCCGCGGCTCTGGCGACAGCTCCCACGCCCGAAGAGCCAGGAGGGAAAGCCGTGCCTCGTTGGAAAGCTCTTTGGCAGCCGCTCGCGTGGCCCCACAGCCCGTGGGGCTGCGGGCTTTCCGGCGGCCATCAGCCTCGGCGACACCTGCGACCACGTGGTGCCGCCGCGCCAGCCTGCAAAGCATTTTCCGGTAGGGCCGCGGCTCTGGCGACAGCTCCCACGCCCGAAGAGCCAGGAGGGAAAGCCGTGCCTCGTTGGAAAGCTCTTTGGCAGCCGCTCGCGTGGCCCCACAGCCCGTGGGGCTGAGGGCTTTCCGGCGGCCGTCAGCCTCGGCGACACCTGCGACCACGTGGTGCCGCCGCGCCAGCCTGCGAAGCATTTTCCGGTAGGGCCGCGGCTCTGGCGACAGCTCCCACGCCCGAAGAGCCAGGAGGGAAAGCCGTGCCTCCTTGGAAAGCTCTTTGGCATCCTCTCGCGTGGCCCCACAGCCCGTGGGGCTGCGGGCTTTCCGTCAGCCGTCAGCCTCGGCGAAAGAAGTGCCCACGTGGCGCCCCCGCGCCAGCATGCGAAGCATTTTCCGGTAGGGCTGCGGCTCTGGCGACAGCTCCCACGCCTGAAGAGCCAGGAGGGAAAGCTGTGCCTCGTTGGAAAGCTCTTTGGCAGCCGCTCGCGTGGCCCCACAGCCCGTGGGGCTGCGGGCTTTCCGGCGGCCGTCAGCCTCGGCGACACCGGCGCCTACGTGGTGCCGCCGCGCCAGCCTGCGAAGCATTTTCCGGTAGGGCCGTGGATCTGGCGACAGCTCCCACGCCCGAAGAGCCAGGAGGGAAAGCCGTCCCTCGTTGGAAAGCTCTTTGGCAGCCGCTGGCGTGGCCCCACAGCCCGTGGGGCTGCGGGCTTTCCGGCGGCCATCAGCCTCGGCGACACCGGCGCCCACGTGGCGCCGCCGCGCCAGCCTGCGAAGCATTTTCCGGTAGGGCCGCGGCTCTGGCGACAGCTCCCACGCCCGAAGAGCCAGGAGGGAAAGCCGTGCCTCGTTGGAAAGCTCTTTGGCAGCCGCTCGCGTGGCCCCACAGCCCGTGGGGCTGCGGGCTTTCCGGCGGCCGTCAGCCTCGGCGCCATCGGCGCCCATATGGCGCCGCCGTGCCAGCCTGCGAAGCATTTTCCGGTAGGGCTGCGGCTCTGGGGACAGCTCCCACGCCCGAAGAGCCAGGAGGGAAAGCCGTGCCTCATTGGAAAGCTCTTTGGCTGCCGCTCGCGTGGCCCCACAGCCCGTGGGGCTGCGGGCTTTCCGGCGGCCATCAGCCTCGGCGACACCGGCGCCCACGTGGCGCCGCCGCGCCAGCCTGCGAAGCATTTTCCGGTAGGGCTGCGGCTCTGGCGACAGCTCCCACGCCCGAAGAGCCAGGAGGGAAAGCCGTGCCTCGTTGGAAAGCTCTTTGGCAGCCGCTCGCGTGGCCCCACAGCCCGTGGGGCTGCGGGCTATCCGGCGGCCGTCAGCCTCGGCGACACAAGTGCCCACGTGGCGCCGCCAGGCCAGCCTGCGAAGCATTTTCCGGTAGGGCCGCGGCTCTCGCAACAGCTCCCATGCCCGAAGAGCCAGGAGGGAAAGCCATGCCTCGTTGTAAACCTCTTTGGCAGCCGCTCGCGTGGCCCCACAGCCCGTGGGGCTGCGGGCTTTCCGGCGGCCGTCAGCCTCGGCGACACCTGCGACCACGTGGCGCCTCCACGCCAGCCTGCGAAGTATTTTCCGGTAGGACGGCGGCTCTGGCGACAGCTCCCACGCCCGAAGAGCCAGGAGGGAAAGCCATGCCTTGTTGGAAAGCACTTTGGCAGCCGCTCGCGTGGCCCCACAGCCCGTGGGGCTGCGGGCTTTCCGGCGGCCGTCAGCCTCGGCGCCACCGGCGCCCACATTGCGCCCCCGCGCCAGCCTGCGAAGCATTATCCGGTAGGGCTGCGGCTCTGGCAACAGCTCCCACGCCCGAAGAGCCAGGAGGGAAAGCCGTGCCTCGTTGGAAAGCTCTTTGGCAGCCGCTCGCGTGGCCCCACAGCCCGTGGGGCTGCGGGCTTTCCGGCGGCTGTCAGCATCGGCGACACAAGTGCCCACGTTTCGCCGCCGTGCCAGCCTGCGAAGCATTTTCCGGTAGGGCTGCGGCTCTGGCGACAGCTCCCACGCCCGAAGAGCCAGGAGGGAAAGCCGTGCCTCGTTGGAAAGCTCTTTGGCAGCCGCTCGCGTGGCCCCACAGCCCGTGGGGCTGCGGGCTTTCCGGCGGCCGTCAGCCTCGGCGTCATCGGCGCCCACGTGGCGCCGCCGCGCCAGCCTGCGAAGCATTTTCCGGTAGGGCCGCGGCTCTGGCGACAGCTCCCACGCCCGAAGTGCCAGGAGGGAAAGCCGTGCCTCATTGGAAAGCTCTTTGGCAGCCGCTCGCGTGGCCCCACAGCCCGTGGGGCTGCGGGCTTTCCGGCGGCCGTCAGCATCGGCGGCACAAGTGCCCACGTGGCGCCGCCGCGCCAGCCTGCGAAGCATTTTCCGCTAGGGCTGCGGCTCTGGCGACAGCTCCCACGCCCGAAGAGCCAGGAGGGAAAGCCGTGCCTCGTTGGAAACCTCTTTGGCAGCCGCTCGCGTGGCCCCACAGCCTGTGAGGCTGCGGGCTTTCCGGTGGACGTCAGCATCGGCGACACAAGTGCCCACGTGGCGCCGCCGCGCCAGCCTGCGAAGCATCTTCCGGTAGGGCCGCGGCTCTTGTGACAGCTCCCACGCCCGAAGAGCCAGGAGGGAAAGCCGTGCCTCGTTGGAAAGCTCTTTGGCAGCCGCTCGCGTGGCCCCACAGCCCGTGGGGCTGCGGGCTTTCCGGCGGCCGTCAGCCTCGGCGACACCAGCGCCCACGTGGCGCCTCCACGCCAGCTTGCGAAGTACTTTCCGGTAGGACGGCGGCTCTGGCGACAGCTCCCACGCCCGAAGAGCCAGGAGGGAAAGCCGTGCCTCGTTGGAAAGCTCTTTGGCAGCCGCTCGCGTGGCCCCACAGCCCGTGGGGCTGCGGGCTTTCCGGCGGCCGTCAGCCTCGGCGACACCAGCGCTCACGTGGCGCCTCCACGCCAGCCTGCGAAGTATTTTCCGGTAGGGCCGCGGCTCTGGCGAAAGCTCCCAACCCGAAGAGCCAGGAGGGAAAGCCGTGCCTCATTGGAAAGCTCTTTGGCAGCCGCTCGCGTGGCCCCACAGCCCGTGGGGCTGCGGGCTTTCCGGCGGCCGTCAGCCTCGGCGACACCAGCGCCCACGTGGCGCCTCCACGCCAGCCTGCGAAGTATTTTCCGGTAGGACGGCGGCTCTGGCGACAGCTCCCAACCCGAAGAGAAAGGAGGGAAAGCCGTGCCTCGTTGGAAAGCTCTTTGGCAGCCGCTCGCGTGGCCCCACAGCCCGTGGGGCTGCGGGCTTTCCGGCAGCCGTCAGCCTCGGCGACACCGGCGCCCACGTGGCGCCGCGGCGCCAGCCTGCGAAGCATTTTCCGGTAGGGCCGCGGCTCTGGCGACAGCTCCCACGCCTGAAGAGCCAGGTGGGAAAGCCGTGCCTCGTTGGAAAGCTCTTTGGCAGCCGCTCGCGTGGCCCCACAGCCCGTGGGGCTGCGGGCTTTCCGGCGGCCGTCAGCCTCCGCGACACCGGCGCCCACGTGGCGCCGCCGCGCCAGCCTGCGAAGCATTTTCCGGTAGGGCTGCGGCTCTGGCGACAGCTCCCACGCCCGAAGAGCCAGGAGGGAAAGCCGTGCCTCCTTGGAAAGCTCTTTGGCAGCCGCTGGCGTGGCCCCACAGTCCGTGGGGCTGCGGGCTTTCAGGCGGCCGTCAGCCTCGGCGACACCTGCGAACACGTGGTGCCGCCGCGCCAGCCTGCGAAGCATTTTCCGGTAGGGCCGCGGCTCTGGCGACAGCTCCCACGCCCGAAGAGCCAGGAGGGAAAGCCGTGCCTCGTTGGAAAGCTCTTTGGCAGCCGCTCGCGTGGCCCCACAGCCCGTGGGGCTGCGGGCTTTCCGGCGGCCGTCAGCCTCGGCGCCATCGGCGCCCACATGGCGCCGCCGTGCCAGCCTGCGAAGCATTTTCCGGTAAGGCTGCGGCTATGGCGACAGCTCCCACGCCTGAAGAGCCAGGAGGGAAAGCCGTGCCTCATTGGAAAGCTCTTTGGCTGCCGCTCGCGTGGCCCCAGAGCCCGTGGGGCTGCGGGCTTTCCGGCGGCCATCAGCCTCGGCGACACCGGCGCCCACGTGGCGCCGCCGCGCCAGCCTGCGAAGCATTTTCCGGTAGGGCCGCGTCTCTGGCGACAGCTCCCACGCCCGAAGAGCCAGGAGGGAAAGCCGTGCCTCGTTGGAAAGCTCTTTGGCAGCCGCTCGCGTGGCCCCACAGCCCGTGGGGCTGCGGGCTTTCCGGCGGCCGTCAGCCTCGGCGACACCGGCGCCCACGTGGCGCCGCCGCGCCAGCCTGCGAAGCATTTTCCGGTAGGGCCGCGGCTCTGGCGACAGCTCCCACGCCCGAAGAGCCAGGAGGGAAAGCCGTGCCTCGTTGGAAAGCTCTTTGGCAGCCGCTCGCGTGGCCCCACAGCCCGTGGGGCTGCGGGCTTTCCGGCGGCCGTCAGCATCGGCGACACAAGTGCCCACGTTTCGCCGCCGTGCCAGCCTGCGAAGCATTTTCCGGTAGGGCTGCGGCTCTGGCGACAGCTCCCACGCCCGAAGAGCCAGGAGGGAAAGCCGTGCCTCGTTGGAAAGCTCTTTGGCAGCCGCTCGCGTGGCCCCACAGCCCGTGGGGCTGCGGGCTTTCCGTCAGCCGTCAGCCTCGGCGAAAGAAGTGCCCACGTGGCGCCCCCCGCGCCAGCATGCGAAGCATTTTCCGGTAGGGCTGCGGCTCTGGCGACAGCTCCCACGCCTGAAGAGCCAGGAGGGAAAGCTGTGCCTCGTTGGAAAGCTCTTTGGCAGCCGCTGGCGTGGCCCCACAGCCCGTGGGGCTGCGGGCTTTCCGGCGGCCGTCAGCCTCGGCGACACCGGCGACCACGTGGCGCCGCCGCGCCAGCCTGCGAAGCATTTTCCGGTAGGGCTGCGGCTCTGGCGACAGCTCCCACGCCCGAAGAGCCAGGAGGGAAAGCCGTGCCTCGTTGGAAAGCTCTTTGGCAGCCGCTCGCGTGGCCCCACAGCCTGTGAGGCTGCGGGCTTTCCCGCGGCCGTCAGCCTCGGCGACACAAGTGCCCACGTGGCGCCGCCAGGCCAGCCTGCGAAGCATTTTCCGGTAGGGCCGCGGCTCTGGCGACAGCTCCCACGCCCGAAGAGCCAGGAGGGAAAGCCATGCCTCGTTGTAAACCTCTTTGGCAGCCGCTCGCGTGGCCCCACAGCCCGTGGGGCTGCGGGCTTTCCGGCGGCCATCAGCCTCGGCGACACCTGCGACCACGTGGCGCCTCCACGCCAGCCTGCGAAGTATTTTCCGGTAGGACGGCGGCTCTGGCGACAGCTCCCACGCCCGAAGAGCCAGGAGGGAAAGCCGTGCCTTGTTGGAAAGCACTTTGGCAGCCGCTCGCGTGGCCCCACAGCCCGTGGGGCTGCGGGCTTTCCGGCGGCCGTCAGCCTCGGCGCCACCGGCGCCCACATTGCGCCCCCGTGCCAGCCTGCGAAGCATTATCCGGTAGGGCTGCGGCTCTGGCAACAGCTCCCACGCCCGAAGAGCCAGGAGGGAAAGCCGTGCCTCGTTGGAAAGCTCTTTGGCAGCCGCTCGCGTGGCCCCACAGCCCGTGTGGCTGCGGGCTTTCCGGCGGCCGTCAGCCTCGGCGTCATCGGCGCCCACGTGGCGCCGCCGCGCCAGCCTGCGAAGCATTTTCCGGTAGGGCCGCGGCTCTGGCGACAGCTCCCACGCCCGAAGTGCCAGGAGGGAAAGCCGTGCCTCATTGGAAAGCTCTTTGGCAGCTGCTCGCGTGGCCCCACAGCCCGTGGGGCTGCGGGCTTTCCGGCGGCCGTCAGCATCGGCGGCACAGGTGCCCACGTGGCGCCGCCGCGCCAGCCTGCGAAGCATTTTCCGGTAGGGCCGCGGCTCTGGCGACAGCTCCCACGCCTGAAGAGCCAGGAGGGAAAGCCGTGCCTCGTTGGAAAGCTCTTTGGCAGCCGCTCGCGTGGCCCCACAGCCCGTGGGGCTGCGGGCTTTCCGGCGGCCATCAGCCTCGGCGACACCGGCGCCCACGTGGCGCCGCCGCGCCAGCCTGCGCAGCATTTTCCGTTAGGGCCGCGGCTCTGGCGACAGCTCCCACGCCCGAAGAGCCAGGAGGGAAAGCCGTGCCTCCTTGGAAAGCTCTTTGGCAGCCGCTCGCGTGGCCCCACAGCCCGTGGGGCTGCGGGCTTTCAGGCGGCCGTCAGCCTTGGCGACACCTGCGAACACGTGGTGCTGCCGCGCCAGCCTGCGAAGCATTTTCCGGTAGCGCTGCGGCTCTGGCGACAGCTCCCACGCCCGAAGAGCCAGGAGGGAAAGCCGTGCCTCGTTGGAAAGCTCTTTGGCAGCCGCTCGCGTGGCCCCACAGCCCGTGGGGCTGCGGGCTTTCCGGCGGCCGTCAGCCTCGGCGCCATCGGCGCCCACGTGGCGCCGCCGCGCCAGCCTGCGAAGCATTTTCCGGTAGGGCCGCGGCTCTGGCGACAGCTCCCACGCCCGAAGAGCCAGGAGGGAAAGCCGTGCCTCCTTGGAAAGCTCTTTGGCAGCCGCTCACGTGGCCCCACAGCCCATGGGGCTGCGGGCTTTCCGGCGGCCGTCAGCCTCGGCGACACCGGCGCCCACGTGGCGCCGCCGCGCCAGCCTGCGAAGCATTTTCCGGTAGGGCTGCGGCTCTGGCGACAGCTCCCACACCCGAAGAGCCAGGAGGGAAAGCCGTGCCTCGTTGGAAAGCTCTTTGGCAGCCGCTCGCGTGGCCCCACAGCCCGTGGGGCTGCGGGCTTTCCGGCGGCCGTCAGCCTCGGCGCCACCGGCGCCCACATGGCGCCCCCGCGCCAGCCTGCGAAGCATTTTCCGGTAGGGCCGCAGCTCTGGCGACAGCTCCCACGCCCGAAGAGCCAGGAGGGAAAGCCGTGCCTCGTTGGAAAGCTCTTTGGCAGCCACTTGCGCGGCCCCACAGCCTGTGGGGCTGCGGGCTTTCTGGCGGCCGTCAGCCTCGGCAACACCGGTGCCCACGTGGCGCCGCGGCGCCAGCCTGCGAAGCATTTTCCGGTAGGGCCGCGGCTCTGGCGACAGCTCCCACGCCCGAAGAGCCAGGAGGGAAAACCGTGCCTCGTTGGAAAGCTCTTTGGCAGCCGCTCGCGTGGCCCCACAGCCCGTGGGGCTGTGGGCTTTCCGGCGGCCATCAGCCTCGGCGACACCTGCGACCACGTGGTGCCGCCGCGCCAGCCTGCGAAGCATTTTCCGGTAGGGCCGCGGCTCTGGCGACAGCTCCCACGCCCGAAGAGCCAGGAGGGAAAGCCGTGCCTCGTTGGAAAGCTCTTTGGCAGCCGCTCGCGTGGCCCCACAGCCCGTGGGGCTGCGGGCTTTCCGGTGGCTGTCAGCCTCGGCGACATCAGCGCCCACGTGGCGCCTCCACGCCAGCCTGCGAAGTATTTTCCCATAGGACGGCGGCTCTGGCGACAGCTCCCACGCCCGAAGAGCCAGGAGGGAAAGCCGTGCCTCGTTGGAAAGCTCTTTGGCAGCCGCTCGCGTGGCCCCACAGCCCGTGGGGCTGCGGGCTTTCCATCAGCCGTCAGCCTCGGCGACACCAGTGCCCACGTGGCGCCCCCCGCGCCAGCCTGCGAAGCATTTTCCGGTAGGGCCGCGGCTCTGGCGACAGCTCCCACGCCCGAAGAGCCAGGAGGGAAAGCCGTGCCTCGTTGGAAAGCTCTTTGGCAGCCACTTGCGCGGCCCCACAGCCTGTGGGGCTGCGGGCTTTCTGGCGGCCGTCAGCCTCGGCAACACCGGTGCCCACGTGGCGCCGCGGCGCCAGCCTGCGAAGCATTTTCCGGTAGGGCCGCGGCTCTGGCGACAGCTCCCACGCCCGAAGAGCCAGGAGGGAAAGCCGTGCCTCCTTGGAAAGCTCTTTGGCAGCCGCTCACGTGGCCCCACAGCCCATGGGGCTGCGGGCTTTCCGGCGGCCGTCAGCCTCGGCGACACCGGCGCCCACGTGGCGCCGCCGCGCCAGCCTGCGAAGCATTTTCCGGTAGGGCTGCGGCTCTGGCGACAGCTCCCACACCCGAAGAGCCAGGAGGGAAAGCCGTGCCTCGTTGGAAAGCTCTTTGGCAGCCGCTCGCGTGGCCCCACAGCCCGTGGGGCTGCGGGCTTTCCGGCGGCCGTCAGCCTCGGCGCCACCGGCGCCCACATGGCGCCCCCGCGCCAGCCTGCGAAGCATTTTCCGGTAGGGCCGCAGCTCTGGCGACAGCTCCCACGCCCGAAGAGCCAGGAGGGAAAGCCGTGCCTCGTTGGAAAGCTCTTTGGCAGCCACTTGCGCGGCCCCAGAGCCTGTGGGGCTGCGGGCTTTCTGGCGGCCGTCAGCCTCGGCAACACCGGTGCCCACGTGGCGCCGCGGCGCCAGCCTGCGAAGCATTTTCCGGTAGGGCCCGCGGCTCTGGCGACAGCTCCCACGCCCGAAGAGCCAGGAGGGAAAACCGTGCCTCGTTGGAAAGCTCTTTGGCAGCCGCTCGCGTGGCCCCACAGCCCGTGGGGCTGTGGGCTTTCCGGCGGCCATCAGCCTCGGCGACACCTGCGACCACGTGGTGCCGCCGCGCCAGCCTGCGAAGCATTTTCCGGTAGGGCCGCGGCTCTGGCGACAGCTCCCACGCCCGAAGAGCCAGGAGGGAAAGCCGTGCCTCGTTGGAAAGCTCTTTGGCAGCCGCTCGCGTGGCCCCACAGCCCGTGGGGCTGCGGGCTTTCCGGTGGCTGTCAGCCTCGGCGACATCAGCGCCCACGTGGCGCCTCCACGCCAGCCTGCGAAGTATTTTCCCATAGGACGGCGGCTCTGGCGACAGCTCCCACGCCCGAAGAGCCAGGAGGGAAAGCCGTGCCTCGTTGGAAAGCTCTTTGGCAGCCGCTCGCGTGGCCCCACAGCCCGTGGGGCTGCGGGCTTTCCATCAGCCGTCAGCCTCGGCAACACCGGTGCCCACGTGGCGCCGCGGCGCCAGCCTGCGAAGCATTTTCCGGTAGGGCCGCGGCTCTGGCGACAGCTCCCACGCCCGAAGAGCCAGGAGGGAAAACCGTGCCTCGTTGGAAAGCTCTTTGGCAGCCGCTCGCGTGGCCCCACAGCCCGTGGGGCTGTGGGCTTTCCGGCGGCCATCAGCCTCGGCGACACCTGCGACCACGTGGTGCCGCCGCGCAAGCCTGCGAAGCATTTTCCGGTAGGGCCGCGGCTCTGGCGACAGCTCCCACGCCCGAAGAGCCAGGAGGGAAAGCCGTGCCTCGTTGGAAAGCTCTTTGGCAGCCGCTCGCGTGGCCCCACAGCCCGTGGGGCTGCGGGCTTTCCGGTGGCTGTCAGCCTCGGCGACATCAGCGCCCACGTGGCGCCTCCACGCCAGCCTGCGAAGTATTTTCCCATAGGACGGCGGCTCTGGCGACAGCTCCCACGCCCGAAGAGCCAGGAGGGAAAGCCGTGCCTCGTTGGAAAGCTCTTTGGCAGCCGCTCGCGTGGCCCCACAGCCCGTGGGGCTGCGGGCTTTCCGTCAGCCGTCAGTCTCGGCGACACCAGTGCCCACGTGGCGCCCCCGCGCCAGCCTGCGAAGCATTTTCCGGTAGGGCCGCGGCTCTGGCGACAGCTCCCACGCCCGAAGAGCCAGGAGGGAAAGCCGTGCCTCGTTGGAAAGCTCTTTGGCAGCCGCTCGCGTGGCCCCACAGCCCGTGGGGCTGCGGGCTTTCCGTCAGCCGTCAGCCTCGGCGACACCAGTGCCCACGTGGCGCCCCCGCGCCAGCCTGCGAAGCATTTTCCGGTAGGGCCGCGGCTCTGGCGACAGCTCCCACCCCCGAAGAGCCAGGAGGGAAAGCCGTGCCTCGTTGTAAACCTCTTTGGCAGCCGCTCGCGTGGCCCCACAGCCCATGGGGCTGCGGGCTTTCCGGCGGCCGTCAGCCTCGGCGACACCGGCGCCCACATGGCGCCGCCGCGCCAGCCTGCGAAGCATTTTCGGGTAGGGCCGCGGCTCTGGCGACAGCTCCCACGCCCGAAGAGCCAGGAGGGAAAGCCGTGCCTCATTGGAAAGCTCTTTGCAGCCGCTCGCGTGGCCCCACAGCCCGTGGGGCTGCGGGCTTTCCGGCGGCCGTCAGCATCGGCGACACAAGTGCCCACGTGGCGCCGCCGCGCCAGCCTGCGAAGCATTTTCCGGTAGGGCCGCGGCTCTGGCGACAGCTCCCACGCCCGAAGAGCCAGGAGGGAAAGCCGTGCCTCGTTGGAAAGCTCTTTGGCAGCCACTCGCGTGGCCCCACAGCCCGTGGGGCTGTGGGCTTTCCGGCGGCCGTCAGCCTCGGCGACACCTGCGACCACGTGGTGCCGCCGCGCCAGCCTGCGAAGCATTTTCCGGTAGGGCCGCGGCTCTGGCGACAGCTCCCACGCCCGAAGAGCCAGGAGGGAAAGCCGTGCCTCCTTGGAAAGCTCTTTGGCAGCCGCTCGCGTGGCCCCACAGCCCGTGGGGCTGCGGGCTTTCCGTCAGCCGTCAGCCTCGGCGAAAGAAGTGCCCACGTGGCGCCCCCGGCGCCAGCATGCGAAGCATTTTCCGGTAGGGCTGCGGCTCTGGCGACAGCTCCCACGCCTGAAGAGCCAGGAGGGAAAGCTGTGCCTCGTTGGAAAGCTCTTTGGCAGCCGCTGGCGTGGCCCCACAGCCCGTGGGGCTGCGGGCTTTCCGGCGGCCGTCAGCCTCGGCGACACCGGCGCCCACGTGGTGCCGCCGCGCCAGCCTGCGAAGCATTTTCCGGTAGGGCCGTGGATCTGGCGACAGCTCCCACGCCCGAAGAGCCAGGAGGGAAAGCCGTGCCTCGTTGGAAAGCTCTTTGGCAGCCGCTGGCGTGGCCCCACAGCCCGTGGGGCTGCGGGCTTTCCGGCGGCCATCAGCCTCGGCGACACCGGCGCCCACGTGGCGCCGCCGCGCCAGCCTGCGAAGCATTTTCCGGTAGGGCCGCGGCTCTGGCGACAGCTCCCACGCCCGAAGAGCCAGGAGGGAAAGCCGTCCCTCGTTGGAAAGCTCTTTGGCAGCCGCTCGCGTGGCCCCACAGCCCGTGGGGCTGCGGGCTTTCCGGCGGCCGTCAGCCTCGGCGCCATCGGCGCCCACATGGCGCCGCCATGCCAGCCTGCGAAGCATTTTCCGGTAGGGCTGCGGCTCTGGCGACAGCTCCCACGCCCGAAGAGCCAGGAGGGAAAGCCGTGCCTCATTGGAAAGCTCTTTGGCAGCCGCTCGCGTGGCCCCCACAGCCCGTGGGGCTGCGGGCTTTCCGGCGGCCAATCAGCCTCGGCGACACCGGCGCCCACGTGGCGCCGCCGCGCCAGCCTGCGAAGCATTTTCCGGTAGGGCTGCGGCTCTGGCGACAGCTCCCACGCCCGAAGAGCCAGGAGGGAAAGCCGTGCCTCGTTGGAAAGCTCTTTGGCAGCCGCTCGCGTGGCCCCACAGCCCGTGGGGCTGCGGGCTATCCGGCGGCCGTCAGCCTCGGCGACACCGGCGCCCACGTGGCGCCGCCCGCGCCAGCCTGCGAAGCATTTTCCGGTAGGGCCGCGGCTCTGGCGACAGCTCCCACGCCCGAAGAGCCAGGAGGGAAAGCCGTGCCTCGTTGGAAAGCTCTTTGGCAGCCGCTCGCGTGGCCCCACAGCCTGTGAGGCTGCGGGCTTTCCCGCGGGCCGTCAGCCTCGGCGACACAAGTGCCCACGTGGCGCCGCCAGGCCAGCCTGCGAAGCATTTTCCGGTAGGGGCCGCGGCTCTGGCAACAGCTCCCATGCCCGAAGAGCCAGGAGGGAAAGCCATGCCTCGTTGTAAACCTCTTTGGCAGCCACTGGCGTGGCCCCACAGCCCGTGGGGCTGCGGGCTTTCCGGCGGCCGTCAGCCTCGGCGCCACCGGCGCCCACATTGCGCCCCCGCGCCAGCCTGCGAAGCATTATCCGGTAGGGCTGCGGCTCTGGCAACAGCTCCCACGCCCGAAGAGCCAGGAGGGAAAGCCGTGCCTCGTTGGAAAGCTCTTTGGCAGCCGCTCGCGTGGCCCCACAGCCCGTGGGGCTGCGGGCTTTCCGGCGGCCGTCAGCCTCGGCGTCATCGGCGCCCACGTGGCGCCGCCGCGCCAGCCTGCGAAGCATTTTCCAGTAGGGCCGCGGCTCTGGCGACAGCTCCCACGCCCGAAGTGCCAGGAGGGAAAGCCGTGCCTCCTTGGAAAGCTCTTTGGCAGCCGCTTGCGTGGCCCCACAGCCCGTGGGGCTGCGGGGCTTTCCGGCGGCCGTCAGCCTCGGCGACACCAGCGCCCAATTGACGCCGCCCGCGCCAGCATGCGAAGCATTTTCCGGTAGGTCTGCGGCTCTGGCGACAGCTCCCACGCCCGAAGAGCCAGGAGGGAAAGCCGTGCCTTGTTGGAAAGCTCTTTGGCAGCCGCTCGCGTGGCCCCACAGCCCGTGGGGCTGCGGGCTTTCCGGCGGCCGTCAGCCTCGGCGACACCTGCGACCACGTTGCGCCGCCGCGCCAGCCTGCGAAGCATTTTCCGGTAGGGCCGCGGCTCTGGCGACAACTCCCACGCCCCGAAGAGCCAGGAGGGAAAGCCGTGCCTCCTTGGAAAGCTCTTTGGCAGCCGCTCGCGTGGCCCCACAGCCCGTGGGGCTGCGGGCTTTCCGGCGGCCGTCAGCCTCGGCGACATCGGCGCCCACATGGCGCCGCCGCGCCAGCCTGCGAAGTATTTTCCCGGTAGGGCCGCGGCTCTGGCGACAGCTCCCACGCCCGAAGAGCCAGGAGGGAAAGCCGTGCCTCATTGGAAAGCTCTTTGGCAGCCGCTCGCGTGGCCCCACAGCCCGTGGGGCTGCGGGCTTTCCGGCGGCCATCAGCCTCGGCGACACCCGCACCCACGTGGCGCCGCGGCGCCAGCCTGCGAAGCATTTTCCGGTAGGGCCGCGGCTCTGGCGACAGCTCCCACGCCCGAAGAGCCAGGAGGAAATGCCGTGCCTCGTTGGAAAGCTCTTTGGCAGCCGCTCGCGTGGCCCCACAGCCCGTGGGGCTGCGGGCTTTCCGGCGGTCGTCAGCTTCGGCGACACCGGCGCCCACGTGGTGTCGCCGCTCCAGCCTGCGAAGCATTTTCTGGTAGGGCCGCGGCTCTGGGCGACAGCTCCCACACCCGAAGAGCCAGGAGGGAAAGCCGTGCCTCGTTGGAAAGCTCTTTGGCAGCCGCTCGCGTGGCCCCACAGCCCGTGGGGCTGCGGGGCTTTCCGGCGGCCGTCAGCCTCGGCGACACCGGCGCCCACGTGGTGCCGCCGCGCCAGCCTGCAAAGCATTTTCCGGTAGGGCCGCGGCTCTGGCGACAGCTCCCACGCCCGAAGAGCCAGGAGGGAAAGCCGTGCCTCGTTGGAAAGCTCTTTGGCAGCCGCTTGCGTGGCCCCACAGCCCGTGGGGCAGCGGGCTTTCCGGCGGCCATCAGCCTCGGCACAACCGGCGAACACGTGGCGCCGCCGCGCCAGCCTGCGAAGCATTTTCCGGTAGAGCCGCAGCTCTGGCGACAGCTGCCACGCCCGAAGAGCCAGGAGGGAAAGCCGTGCCTCGTTGGAAAGCACTTTGGCAGCCGCTCGCGTGAGCCCCACAGCCCGTGGGGCTGCGGGCTTTCCGGCGGCCGTCAGCCTCGGCGACATCAGCGCCCACGTGGCGACCCCGCGCCAGCCTGCGAAGCATTTTCCGGTAGGGCCGCGGCTCTGGCGACAGCTCCCACGCCCGAAGAGCCAGGAGGGAAAGCCGTGCCTCATTGGAAAGCTCTTTGGCAGCCGCTCGCGTGGCCCCACAGCCCGTGGGGCTGCGGGCTTTCCGGCGGCCGTCAGCATCGGCGACACAAGTGCCCACGTGGCGCCGCCGCGCCAGCCTGCGAAGCATTTTCCGGTAGGGCTGCGGCTCTGGCGACAGCTCCCACGCCCGAAGAGCCAGGAGGGAAAGCCGTGCCTCGTTGGAAAGCTCTTTGGCAGCCGCTCGCGTGGCCCCACAGCCCGTGGGGCTGCGGGCTTTCCGGCGGCCGTCAGCCTCGGCGACACCGGCGCCCACATGGCGCCGCGGCGCCAGCCTGCGAAGCATTTTCCGATAGGGCCGCGGCTCTGGCGACAGCTCCCACGCCCGAAGAGCCAGGAGGGAAAGCCGTGCCTTGTTGGAAAGCTCTTTGGCAGCCGCTCGCGTGGCCCCACAGCCCGTGGGGCTGCGGGCTTTCCGGCGGCCGTCAGCCTCGGCGACACCTGCAACCACGTTGCGCCGCCGCGCCAGCTTGCGAAGCATTTTCCGGTAGGGCCGCGGCTCTGGCGACAACTCCCACGCCCGAAGAGCCAGGAGGGAAAGCCGTGCCTCCTTGGAAAGCTCTTTGGCAGCCGCTCGCGTGGCCCCACAGCCCGTGGGGCTGCGGGCTTTCCGGCGGCCGTCAGCCTCGGCGACATCGGCGCCCACATGGCGCCGCCGCGCCAGCCTGCGAAGCATTTTCCGGTAGGGCTGCGGCTCTGGCGACAGCTCCCACGCCCGAAGAGCCAGGAGGGAAAGCCGTGCCTCATTGGAAAGCTCTTTGGCAGCCGCTCGCGTGGCCCCACAGCCCGTGGGGCTGCGGGCTTTCCGGCGGCCATCAGCCTCGGCGACACCCGCACCCACGTGGCGCCGCGGCGCCAGCCTGCGAAGCATTTTCCGGTAGGGCCGCGGCTCTGGCGACAGCTCCCACGCCCGAAGAGCCAGGAGGAAATGCCGTGCCTCGTTGGAAAGCTCTTTGGCAGCCGCTCACGTGGCCCCACAGCCTGTGGGGCTGCGGGCTTTCCGGCGGTCGTCAGCCTCGGCGACACCGGCGCCCACGTGGTGTCGCCGCTCCAGCCTGCGAAGCATTTTCTGGTAGGGCCGCGGCTCTGGCGACAACTCCCACACCCGAAGAGCCAGGAGGGAAAGCCGTGCCTCGTTGGAAAGCTCTTTGGCAGCCGCTCGCGTGGCCCCCACAGCCCGTGGGGCTGCGGGCTTTCCGGCGGCCGTCAGCCTCGGCGACACCGGCGTCCACGTGGTGCCGCCGCGCCAGCCTGCAAAGCATTTTCCGGTAGGGCCGCGGCTCTGGCGACAGCTCCCACGCCCGAAGAGCCAGGAGGGAAAGCCGTGCCTCGTTGGAAAGCTCTTTGGCAGCCGCTCGCGTGGCCCCACAGCCCGTGGGGCTGCGGGCTTTCCGGCGGCCGTCAGCCTCGGCGACACCGGCGCCCACGTGGTGCCGCCGCGCCAGCCTGCAAAGCATTTTCCGGTAGGGCCGCGGCTCTGGCGACAGCTCCCACGCCCGAAGAGCCAGGAGGGAAAGCCGTGCCTCGTTGGAAAGCTCTTTGGCAGCCGCTTGCGTGGCCCCACAGCCCGTGGGGCTGCGGGCTTTCCGGCGGCCATCAGCCTCGGCGCAACCGGCGAACACGTGGCGCCGCCGCGCCAGCCTGCGAAGCATTTTCCGGTAGAGCCGCGGCTCTGGCGACAGCTCCCACGCCTGAAGAGCCAGGAGGGAAAGCCGTGCCTCGTTGGAAAGCTCTTTGGCAGCCGCTCACGTGGCCCCACAGCCCGTGGGGCTGCGGGCTTTCCGGCGGCCATCAGCCTCGGCGACACCGGCGCCCACATGGCGCCGACGCGCCAGCCTGCGAAGCATTTTCCGGTAGGGCCGCAGCTCTGGCGACAGCTCCCACGCCCGAAGAGCCAGGAGGGAAAGCCGTGCCTCATTGGAAAGCTCTTTGGCAGCCGCTCGCGTGGCCCCACAGCCCGTGGGGCTGCGGGCTTTCCGGCGGCCGTCAGCCTCGGCGACACCGGCGCCCACATGGCGCCGCGGCGCCAGCCTGCGAAGCATTTTCCGATAGGGCCGCGGCTCTGGCGACAGCTCCCACGCCCGAAGAGCCAGGAGGGAAAGCCGTGCCTTGTTGGAAAGCTCTTTGGCAGCCGCTCGCGTGGCCCCACAGCCCGTGGGGCTGCGGGCTTTCTGGCGGCCGTCAGCCTCGGCGACACCTGCGACCACGTTGCGCCGCCGCGCCAGCCTGTGAAGCATTTTCCGGTAGGGCCGCGGCTCTGGCGACAACTCCCACGCCCGAAGAGCCAGGAGGGAAAGCCGTGCCTCCTTGGAAAGCTCTTTGGCAGCCGCTCGCGTGGCCCCACAGCCCGTGGGGCTGCGGGCTTTCCGGCGGCCGTCAGCCTCGGCGACATCGGCGCCCATATGGCGCCGCCGCACCAGCCTGCGAAGTATTTTCCGGTAGGGCCGCGGCTCTGGCGACAGCTCCCACGCCCGAAGAGCCAGGAGGGAAAGCCGTGCCTCATTGGAAAG
This sequence comes from Rissa tridactyla, assembly GCF_028500815.1. Taxonomy (NCBI): domain Eukaryota; kingdom Metazoa; phylum Chordata; class Aves; order Charadriiformes; family Laridae; genus Rissa; species Rissa tridactyla. The sequence goes on from NW_026529611.1 coordinate 71,225, forward strand.
CTCTTTGGCAGCCGCTCGCGTGGCCCCACAGCCCGTGGGGCTGTGGGCTTTCCGGCGGCCATCAGCCTCGGCGACACCCGCACCCAAGTGGCGCCGCGGCGCCAGCCTGCGAAGCATTTTCCGGTAGGGCTGCGGCTCTGGCGACAGCTCCCACGCCCGAAGAGCCAGGAGGAAATGCCGTGCCTCGTTGGAAAGCTCTTTGGCAGCCGCTCACGTGGCCCCACAGCCTGTGGGGCTGCGGGCTTTCCGGCGGTCGTCAGCCTCGGCGACACCGGCGCCCACCTGGTGTCGCCGCTCCAGCCTGCGAAGCATTTTCTGGTAGGGCCGCGGCTCTGGCGACAACTCCCACACCCGAAGAGCCAGGAGGGAAAGCCGTGCCTCGTTGGAAAGCTCTTTGGCAGCCGCTCGCGTGGCCCCACAGCCCGTGGGGCTGCGGGCTTTCCGGCGGCCGTCAGCCTCGGCGACACCGGCGCCCACGTGGTGCCGCCGCGCCAGCCTGCAAAGCATTTTCCGGTAGGGCCGCGGCTCTGGCGACAGCTCCCACGCCCGAAGAGCCAGGAGGGAAAGCCGTGCCTCATTGGAAAGCTCTTTGGCAGCTGCTGGCGTGGCCCCACAGCCCGTGGGGCTGCGGGCTTTCCGGCAGCCGTCAGCCTCGGCGACACCAGCGCCCAATTGACGCCGCCGCTCCAGCATGCGAAGCATTTTCCGGTAGGGCCGCGGCTCTGGCGACAGCTCCCACGCCCGAAGAGCCAGGAGGGAAAGCCGTGCCTTGTTGGAAAGCTCTTTGGCAGCCGCTCGCGTGGCCCCACAGCCCGTGGGGCTGCGGGCTTTCCGGCGGCCGTCAGCCTCGGCGACACCTGCGACCACGTTGCGCCGCCGCGCCAGCCTGCGAAGCATTTTCCGGTAGGGCCGCGGCTCTGGCGACAGCTCCCACGCCCAAAGAGCCAGGAGGGAAAGCCGTGCCTTGTTGGAAAGCTCTTTGGCAGCCGCTCGCGTGGCCCCACAGCCCGTGGGGCTGCGGGCTTTCCGGCGGCCGTCAGCCTCGGCGACATCGGCGCCCACATGGCGCCGCCGCGCCAGCCTGCGAAGCATTTTCCGGTAGGGCCGCGGCTCTGGCGACAGCTCCCACGCTCGAAGAGCCAGGAGGGAAAGCCGTGCCTCCTTGGAAAGCTCTTTGGCAGCCGCTCGCGTGGCCCCACAGCCCGTGGGGCTGCGGGCTTTCCGGCGGCCGTCAGCCTCGGCGACACCCGCACCCACGTGGCGCCGCGGCGCCAGCCTGTGAAGCATTTTCCGGTAGGGCCGCGGCTCTGGCGACAGCTCCCACGCCCGAAGAGCCAGGAGGAAATGCCGTGCCTCGTTGGAAAGCTCTTTGGCAGCCGCTCGCGTGGCCCCACAGCCTGTGGGGCTGCGGGCTTTCCGGCGGTCGTCAGCCTCGGCGAAACGGGCGCCCACGTGGTGTCGCCGCTCCAGCCTGCGAAGCATTTTCTGCTAGGGCCGCGGCTCTGGCGACAGCTCCCATACCCGAAGAGCCAGGAGGGAAAGCCGTGCCTCGTTGGAAAGCTCTTTGGCAGCCGCTCGCGTGGCCCCACAGCCCGTGGGGCTGCGGGCTTTCCGGCGGCCGTCAGCCTCGGCGACACCGGCGCCCAACGTGGTGCCGCCGCGCCAGCCTGCAAAGCATTTTCCGGTAGGGCCGCGGCTCTGGCGACAGCTCCCACGCCCGAAGAGCCAGGAGGGAAAGCCGTGCCTCGTTGGAAAGCTCTTTGGCAGCCGCTTGCGTGGCCCCACAGCCCGTGGGGCTGCGGGCTTTCCGGCGGCCATCAGCCTCGGCGCAACCGGCGAACACGTGGCGCCGCCGCGCCAGCCTGCGAAGCATTTTCCGGTAGAGCCGCGGCTCTGGCGACAACTCCCACGCCCGAAGAGCCAGGAGGGAAAGCCGTGCCTCGTTGGAAAGCTCTTTGGCAGCCGCTCGCGTGGCCCACAGCCCGTGGGGCTGCGGGGCTTTCCGGCGGCCGTCAGCCTCGGCGACATCAGCGCCCACGTGGGCGACCCCCGCGCCAGCCTGCGAAGCATTTTCCGGTAGGGCCGCGGCTCTGGTGACAGCTCCCACACCCGAAGAGCCAGGAGGGAAAGCCGTGCCTCGTTGGAAAGCTCTTTGGCAGCCCGCTCGCGTGGCCCCACAGCCCGTGGGGGCTGCGGGCTTTCCGGCGGCCATCAGCCTCCGGCGACACCGGCGCCCACATGGCGCCGACGCGCCAGCCTGCGAAGCATTTTCCGGTAGGGCCGCAGCTCTGGCGACAGCTCCCACGCCCGAAGAGCCAGGAGGGAAAGCCGTGCCTCGTTGGAAAGCTCTTTGGCAGCCGCTCGCGTGGCCCCACAGCCCGTGGGGCTGCGGGCTTTCCGGCGGCCATTAGCCTCGGCGACACCGGCGCCCACGTGGTGCCGCCGCGCCAGCCTGCGAAGCATTTTCCGGTAGGGCCGCGGCTCTGGCGACAGCTCCCACGCCCGAAGAGCCAGGAGGGAAAGCCGTGCCTCCTTGGAAAGCTCTTTGGCAGCCGCTGGCGTGGCCCCACAGCCCGTGGGGCTGCGGGCTTTCCGGCGGCCATCAGCCTCGGCGACACCGGCGCCCTCATGGCGCCCCCCGCGCCAGCCTGCGAAGCATTTTCCGGTAGGGCCGCGGCTCTGGCGACAGCTCCCACGCCCGAGGAGCCAGGAGGGAATGCCGTGCCTCGTTGGAAAGCTCTTTGGCAGCCGCTCGCTGCGTGGCCCCACAGCCCGTGGGGCTGCGGGCTTTCCGGGCGGCCGTCAGCCTCGGCGACATCGGCGCCCACGTGGCGCCGCCGCGCCAGCCTGCGAAGCATTTTCCGGTAGAGGCCGCGGCTCTGGACAGCTCCCACGCCCGAAGAGCCAGGAGGGAAAGCCGTGCCTCATTGGAAAGCTCTTTGGCCAGCCGCTCGCGTGGCCCCACCAGCCCGTGGGGCTGCGGGCTTTCCGGCGGCCGTCAGCCTCGGCGACACCGGCGCCCACATGGCGCCGCGGCGCCAGCCTGCGAAGCATTTTCCGATAGGGCCGCGGCTCTGGCGACAGCTCCCCACGCCCGAAGAGCCAGGAGGGAAAGCCGTGCCTTGTTGGAAAGCTCTTTGGCAGCCCGCTCGCGTGGCCCCACAGCCCGTGGGGCTGCGGGCTTTCTGGCGGCCGTCAGCCTCAGCGACACCTGCGACCACGTTGCGCCGCCGCGCCAGCCTTCGAAGCATTTTCCGGTCGGGCCGCGGCTCTGGCGACAACTCCCCACGCCCGAAGAGCCAGGAGGGAAAGCCGTGCCTCCTTGGAAAGCTCTTTGGCAGCCCGCTCGCGTGGCCCCACAGCCCGTGGGCTGCGGGCTTTCCGGCGGCCGTCAGCCTCGGGCGACATCGGCGCCCACATGGCGCCGCCGCGCCAGCCTGCGAAGTATTTTCCGGTAGGGGCCGCGGCTCTGGCGACAGCTCCCACGCCCGAAGAGCCAGGAGGGAAAGCCGTGCCTCATTGGAAAGCTCTTTGGCAGCCGCTCGCGTGGCCCCAGAGCCCGTGGGGCTGCGGGCTTTCCCGGCGGCCATCAGCCTCGGTGACACCCACACCCACGTGGCGCCGCGGCGCCAGCCTGCGAAGCATTTTCCGGTAGGGCCGCGGCTCTGGCGACAGCTCCCACGCCCGAAGAGCCAGGAGGAAATGCCGTGCCTCGTTGGAAAGCTCTTTGGCAGCCGCTCACGTGGCCCCACAGCCTGTGGGGCTGCGGGCTTTCCGGCGGTCGTCAGCCTCGGCGACACCGGCGCCCACGTGGTGTCGCCGCTCCCAGCCCTGCGAAGCATTTTCTGGTAGGGCCGCGGCTCTGGCGACAACTCCCACACCCGAAGAGCCAGGAGGGAAAGCCGTGCCTCGTTGGAAAGCTCTTTGGCAGCCGCTCGCGTGGCCCCACAGCCCGTGGAGCCCGTGGGGCTGCGGGCTTTCCGGCGGCCGTCAGCCTCGGCGACACCGGCGCCCACGTGGTGCCGCCGCGCCAGCCTGCAAAGCATTTTCCGGTAGGGCCGCGGCTCTGGCGACAGCTGCCACGCCCGAAGAGCCAGGAGGGAAAGCCGTGCCTCGTTGGAAAGCACTTTGGCAGCCGCTCGCGTGGCCCCACAGCCCGTGGGGCTGCGGGCTTTCCGGCGGCCGTCAGCTTCGGCGACATCACGCCCACGTGGCGACCCCGCGCCAGCCTGCGAAGCATTTTCCGGTAGGGCCGCGGCTCTGGTGACAGCTCCCACACCCGAAGAGCCAGGGAGGGAAAGCCGTGCCTCGTTGGAAAGCTCTTTGGCAGCCGCTTGCGTGGCCAGACAGCCCGTGGGGCTGCGGGCTTTCCGGCGGCCATCAGCCTCGGCGACACCGGCGCCCACATGGCGCCGCCGCGCCAGCCTGCGAAGCATTTTCCGGTAGGGCCGCGGCTCTGGCGACAGCTCCCACGCCCGAAGAGCCAGGAGGGAAAGCCGTGCCTCATTGGAAAGCTCTTTGGCAGCCGCTCGCGTGGCCCCACAGCCCGTGGGGCTGCGGGCTTTCCGGCGGCCGTCAGCATCGGCGACACCTGCGCCCACGTGGGCGCCGCGGCGCCAGCCTGCGAAGCATTTTCCGGTAGGGCTGCGGCTCTGGCGACAGCTCCCACGCCCGAAGAGCCAGGAGGGAAAGCCGTGCCTCGTTGGAAAGCTCTTTGGCAGCCGCTCACGTGGCCCCACAGCCCGTGGGGCTGCGGGCTTTCCGGCGGCCGTCAGCCTCGGCGACACCGGCGCCCACGTGGTGCCGCCGCGCCAGCCTGCAAAGCATTTTCCGGTAGGGCCGCGGCTCTGGCGACAGCTCCCACGCCCGAAGAGCCAGGAGGGAAAGCCGTGCCTCATTGGAAAGCTCTTTGGCAGCTGCTGGCGTGGCCCCACAGCCCGTGGGGCTGCGGGCTTTCCGGCGGCCGTCAGCCTCGGCGACACCAGCGCCCAATTGACGCCGCCGCTCCAGCATGCGAAGCATTTTCCGGTAGGGCCGCGGCTCTGGCGACAGCTCCCACGCCCGAAGAGCCAGGAGGGAAAGCCGTGCCTTGTTGGAAAGCTCTTTGGCAGCCGCTCGCGTGGCCCCACAGCCCGTGGGGCTGCGGGCTTTCCGGCGGCCGTCAGCCTCGGCGACACCTGCGACCACGTTGTGCCGCCGCGCCAGCCTGCGAAGCATTTTCCGGTAGGGCCGCGGCTCTGGCGACAGCTCCCACGCCCGAAGAGCCAGGAGGGAAAGCCGTGCCTTGTTGGAAAGCTCTTTGGCAGCCGCTCGCGTGGCCCCACAGCCCGTGGGGCTGCGGGCTTTCCGGCGGCCGTCAGCCTCGGCGACATCGGCGCCCACATGGCGCCGCCGCGCCAGCCTGCGAAGTATTTTCCGGTAGGGCCGCGGCTCTGGCGACAGCTCCCACGCCCGAAGAGCCAGGAGGGAAAGCCGTGCCTCATTGGAAAGCTCTTTGGCAGCCGCTCGCGTGGCCCCACAGCCCGTGGGGCTGCGGGCTTTCCGGCGGCCATCAGCCTCGGCGACACCCGCACCCACGTGGCGCCGCGGCGCCAGCCTGTGAAGCATTTTCCGGTAGGGCCGCGGCTCTGGCGACAGATCCCACGCCCGAAGAGCCAGGAGGAAATGCCGTGCCTCGTTGGAAAGCTCTTTGGCAGCCGCTCGCGTGGCCCCACAGCCTGTGGGGCTGCGGGCTTTCCGGCGGTCGTCAGCCTCGGCGACACGGGCGCCCACGTGGTGTCGCCGCTCCAGCCTGCGAAGCATTTTCTGGTAGGGCCGCGGCTCTGGCGACAGCTCCCATACCCGAAGAGCCAGGAGGGAAAGCCGTGCCTCGTTGGAAAGCTCTTTGGCAGCCGCTCGCGTGGCCCCACAGCCCGTGGGGCTGCGGGCTTTCCGGCGGCCGTCAGCCTCGGCGACACCGGCGCCCACGTGGTGCCGCCGCGCCAGCCTGCAAAGCATTTTCCGGTAGGGCCGCGTCTCTGGCGACAGCTCCCACTCCCGAAGAGCCAGGAGGGAAAGCCGTGCCTCGTTGGAAAGCTCTTTGGCAGCCGCTTGCGTGGCCCCACAGCCCGTGGGGCTGCGGGCTTTCCGGCGGCCATCAGCCTCGGCGCAACCGGCGAACACGTGGCGCCGCCGCGCCAGCCTGCGAAGCATTTTCCGGTAGAGCCGCGGCTCTGGCGACAGCTGCCACGCCCGAAGAGCCAGGAGGGAAAGCCGTGCCTCGTTGGAAAGCACTTTGGCAGCCGCTCGCGTGGCCCCACAGCCCGTGGGGCTGCGGGCTTTCCGGCGGCCATCAGCCTCGGCGACACCGGCGCCCTCATGGCGCCCCCGCGCCAGCCTGCGAAGCATTTTCCGGTAGGGCCGCGGCTCTGGCGACAGCTCCCACGCCCGAGGAGCCAGGAGGGAATGCCGTGCCTCGTTGGAAAGCTCTTTGGCAGCCGCTCGCGTGGCCCCACAGCCCGTGGGGCTGCGGGCTTTCCGGCGGCCGTCAGCCTCGGCGCCATCGGCGCCCACGTGGCGCCGCCGCGCCAGCCTGCGAAGCATTTTCCGGTAGGGCCGCGGCTCTGGCGACAGCTCCCACGCCCGAAGAGCCAGGAGGGAAAGCCGTGCCTCATTGGAAAGCTCTTTGGCAGCCGCTCGCGTGGCCCCACAGCCCGTGGGGCTGCGGGCTTTCCGGCGGCCGTCAGCCTCGGCGACACCGGCGCCCACATGGCGCCGCGGCGCCAGCCTGCGAAGCATTTTCCGATAGGGCCGCGGCTCTGGCGACAGCTCCCACGCCCGAAGAGCCAGGAGGGAAAGCCGTGCCTTGTTGGAAAGCTCTTTGGCAGCCGCTCGCGTGGCCCCACAGCCCGTGGGGCTGCGGGCTTTCTGGCGGCCGTCAGCCTCAGCGACACCTGCGACCACGTTGCGCCGCCGCGCCAGCCTGCGAAGCATTTTCCGGTCGGGCCGCGGCTCTGGCGACAACTCCCACGCCCGAAGAGCCAGGAGGGAAAGCCGTGCCTCCTTGGAAAGCTCTTTGGCAGCCGCTCGCGTGGCCCCACAGCCCGTGGGGCTGCGGGCTTTCCGGCGGCCGTCAGCCTCGGCGACATCGGCGCCCACATGGCGCCGCCGCGCTAGCCTGCGAAGTATTTTCCGGTAGGGCCGCGGCTCTGGCGACAGCTCCCACGCCCGAAGAGCCAGGAGGGAAAGCCGTGCCTCATTGGAAAGCTCTTTGGCAGCCGCTCGCGTGGCCCCACAGCCCGTGGGGCTGCGGGCTTTCCGGCGGCCATCAGCCTCGGTGACACCCGCACCCACGTGGCGCCGCGGCGCCAGCCTGCGAAGCATTTTCCGGTAGGGCCGCGGCTCTGGCGACAGCTCCCACGCCCGAAGAGCCAGGAGGGAAAGCCGTGCCTCGTTGGAAAGCTCTTTGGCAGCCGCTCACGTGGCCCCACAGCCTGTGGGGCTGCGGGCTTTCCGGCGGTCGTCAGCCTCGGCGACACCGGCGCCCACGTGGTGTCGCCGCTCCAGCCTGCGAAGCATTTTCTGGTAGGGCCGCGGCTCTGGCGACAACTCCCACACCCGAAGAGCCAGGAGGGAAAGCCGTGCCTCGTTGGAAAGCTCTTTGGCAGCCGCTTGCGTGGCCCCACAGCCCGTGGGGCTGCGGGCTTTCCGGCGGCCGTCAGCCTCGGCGACACCGGCGCCCACGTGGTGCCGCCGCGCCAGCCTGCAAAGCATTTTCCGGTAGGGCCGCGGCTCTGGTGACAGCTGCCACGCCCGAAGAGCCAGGAGGGAAAGCCGTGCCTCGTTGGAAAGCACTTTGGCAGCCGCTCGCGTGGCCCCACAGCCCGTGGGGCTGCGGGCTTTCCGGCGGCCGTCAGCTTCGGCGACATCAGCGCCCACGTGGCGACCCCGCGCCAGCCTGCGAAGCATTTTCCGGTAGGGGCCGCGGCTCTGGTGACAGCTCCCACACCCGAAGAGCCAGGAGGGAAAGCCGTGCCTCGTTGGAAAGCACTTTGGCAGCCGCTTGCGTGGCCAGACAGCCCGTGGGGCTGCGGGCTTTCCGGCGGCCATCAGCCTCGGCGACACCGGCGCCCACATGGCGCCGCCGCGCCAGCCTGCGAAGCATTTTCCGGTAGGGCCGCGGCTCTGGCGACAGCTCCCACGCCCGAAGAGCCAGGAGGGAAAGCCGTGCCTCATTGGAAAGCTCTTTGGCAGCCGCTCGCGTGGCCCCACAGCCCGTGGGGCTGCGGGCTTTCCGGCGGCCGTCAGCATCGGCGACACCTGCGCCCACGTGGCGCCGCGGCGCCAGCCTGCGAAGCATTTTCCGGTAGGGCTGCGGCTCTGGCGACAGCTCCCACGCCCGAAGAGCCAGGAGGGAAAGCCGTGCCTCGTTGGAAAGCTCTTTGGCAGCCGCTCACGTGGCCCCAAAGCCCGTGGGGCTGCGGGCTTTCCGGCGGCCGTCAGCCTCGGCGACACCGGCGCCCACGTGGTGCCGCCGCGCCAGCCTGCAAAGCATTTTCCGGTAGGGCCGCGGCTCTGGCGACAGCTCCCACGCCCGAAGAGCCAGGAGGGAAAGCCGTGCCTCATTGGAAAGCTCTTTGGCAGCTGCTGGCGTGGCCCCACAGCCCGTGGGGCTGCGGGCTTTCCGGCGGCCGTCAGCCTCGGCGACACCAGCGCCCAATTGACGCCGCCGCTCCAGCATGCGAAGCATTTTCCGGTAGGGCCGCGGCTCTGGCGACAGCTCCCACGCCCGAAGAGCCAGGAGGGAAAGCCGTGCCTTGTTGGAAAGCTCTTTGGCAGCCGCTCGCGTGGCCCCACAGCCCGTGGGGCTGCGGGCTTTCCGGCGGCCGTCAGCCTCGGCGACACCTGCGACCACGTTGCGCCGCCGCGCCAGCCTGCGAAGCATTTTCCGGTAGGGCCGCGGCTCTGGCGACAGCTCCCACGCCCGAAGAGCCAGGAGGGAAAGCCGTGCCTTGTTGGAAAGCTCTTTGGCAGCCGCTCGCGTGGCCCCACAGCCCGTGGGGCTGCGGGCTTTCCGGCGGCCGTCAGCCTCGGCGACATCGGCGCCCACATGGCGCCGCCGCGCCAGCCTGCGAAGTATTTTCCGGTAGGGCCGCGGCTCTGGCGACAGCTCCCACGCCCGAAGAGCCAGGAGGGAAAGCCGTGCCTCATTGGAAAGCTCTTTGGCAGCCGCTCGCGTGGCCCCACAGCCCGTGGGGCTGCGGGCTTTCCGGCGGCCATCAGCCTCGGCGACACCCGCACCCACGTGGCGCCGCGGCGCCAGCCTGTGAAGCATTTTCCGGTAGGGCCGCGGCTGTGGCGACAGCTCCCACGCCCGAAGAGCCAGGAGGAAATGCCGTGCCTCGTTGGAAAGCTCTTTGGCAGCCGCTCGCGTGGCCCCACAGCCTGTGGGGCTGCGGGCTTTCCGGCGGTCGTCAGCCTCGGCGACACGGGCGCCCACGTGGTGTCGCCGCTCCAGCCTGCGAAGCATTTTCTGGTAGGGCCGCGGCTCTGGCGACAGCTCCCATACCCGAAGAGCCAGGAGGGAAAGCCGTGCCTCGTTGGAAAGCTCTTTGGCAGCCGCTCGCGTGGCCCCACAGCCCGTGGGGCTGCGGGCTTTCCGGCGGCCGTCAGCCTCGGCGACACCGGCGCCCACGTGGTGCCGCCGCGCCAGCCTGCAAAGCATTTTCCGGTAGGGCCGCGGCTCTGGCGACAGCTCCCACGCCCGAAGAGCCAGGAGGAAATGCCGTGCCTCGTTGGAAAGCTCTTTGGCAGCCGCTCGCGTGGCCCCACAGCCTGTGGGGCTGCGGGCTTTCCGGCGGTCGTCAGCCTCGGCGACACGGGCGCCCACGTGGTGTCGCCGCTCCAGCCTGCGAAGCATTTTCTGGTAGGGCCGCGGCTCTGGCGACAGCTCCCATACCCGAAGAGCCAGGAGGGAAAGCCGTGCCTCGTTGGAAAGCTCTTTGGCAGCCGCTCGCGTGGCCCCACAGCCCGTGGGGCTGCGGGCTTTCCGGCGGCCGTCAGCCTCGGCGACACCGGCGCCCACGTGGTGCCGCCGCGCCAGCCTGCAAAGCATTTTCCGGTAGGGCCGCGGCTCTGGCGACAGCTCCCACGCCCGAAGAGCCAGGAGGGAAAGCCGTGCCTCGTTGGAAAGCTCTTTGGCAGCCGCTTGCGTGGCCCCACAGCCCGTGGGGCTGCGGGTTTTCCGGCGGCCATCAGCCTCGGCGCAACCGGCGAACACGTGGCGCCGCCGCGCCAGCCTGCGAAGCATTTTCCGGTAGAGCCGCGGCTCTGGCGACAGCTGCCACGCCCGAAGAGCCAGGAGGGAAAGCCGTGCCTCGTTGGAAAGCACTTTGGCAGCCGCTCGCGTGGCCCCACAGCCCGTGGGGCTGCGGGCTTTCCGGCGGCCGTCAGCCTCGGCGACATCAGCGCCCACGTGGCGACCCCGCGCCAGCCTGCGAAGCATTTTCCGGTAGGGCCGCGGCTCTGGCGACAGCTCCCACGCCCGAAGAGCCAGGAGGGAAAGCCGTGCCTCCTTGGAAAGCTCTTTGGCAGCCGCTCGCGTGGCCCCCACAGCCCGTGGGGCTGCGGGCTTTCCGGCGGCCATTAGCCTCGGCGACACCGGCGCCCACGTGGTGCCGCCGCGCCAGCCTGCGAAGCATTTTCCGGTAGGGCCGCGGCTCTGGCGACAGCTCCCACGCCCGAAGAGCCAGGAGGGAAAGCCGTGCCTCCTTGGAAAGCTCTTTGGCAGCCGCTGGCGTGGCCCCACAGCCCGTGGGGCTGCGGGCTTTCCGGCGGCCATCAGCCTCGGCGACACCGGCGCCCTCATGGCGCCCCCCGCGCCAGCCTGCGAAGCATTTTCCGGTAGGGCCGCGGCTCTGGCGACAGCTCCCACGCCCGAGGAGCCAGGAGGGAATGCCGTGCCTCGTTGGAAAGCTCTTTGGCAGCCGCTCGCGTGGCCCCACAGCCCGTGGGGCTGCGGGCTTTCCGGCGGCCGTCAGCCTCGGCGCCATCGGCGCCCACGTGGCGCCGCCGTGCCAGCCTGCGAAGCATTTTCCGGTAGGGCCGCGGCTCTGGCGACAGCTCCCACGCCCGAAGAGCCAGGAGGGAAAGCCGTGCCTCATTGGAAAGCTCTTTGGCAGCCGCTCACGTGGCCCCACAGCCTGTGGGGCTGCGGGCTTTCCGGCGGTCGTCAGCCTCGGCGACACCGGCGCCCACGTGGTGTCGCCGCGCCAGCCTGCGAAGCATTTTCCGGTAGGACCGCGGCTCTGGCGACAACTCCCACGCCCGAAGAGCCAGGAGGGAAAGCCGTGCCTCCTTGGAAAGCTCTTTGGCAGCCGCTCGCGTGGCCCCACAGCCCGTGGGGCTGCGGGCTTTCCGGCGGCCGTCAGCCTCGGCGACATCGGCGCCCACATGGCGCCGCCGCGCCAGCCTGCGAAGTATTTTCCGGTAGGGCCGCGGCTCTGGCGACAGCTCCCACGCCCGAAGAGCCAGGAGGGAAAGCCGTGCCTCATTGGAAAGCTCTTTGGCATCCGCTCGCGTGGCCCCACAGCCCGTGGGGCTGCGGGCTTTCCGGCGGCCATCAGCCTCGGCGACACCCGCACCCACGTGGCGCCGCGGCGCCAGCCTGCGAAGCATTTTCCGGTAGGGCCGCGGCTCTGGCGACAGCTCCCACGCCCGAAGAGCCAGGAGGAAATGCCGTGCCTCGTTGGAAAGCTCTTTGGCAGCCGCTCACGTGGCCCCACAGCCTGTGGGGCTGCGGGCTTTCCGGCGGTCGTCAGCCTCGGCGACACCGGCGCCCACGTGGTGTCGCCGCGCCAGCCTGCGAAGCATTTTCCGGTAGGGCTGCGGCTCTGGCGACAGCTCCCACGCCCGAAGAGCCAGGAGGGAAAGCCGTGCCTCCTTGGAAAGCTCTTTGGCAGCCGCTCGCGTGGCCCCACAGCCCGTGGGGCTGCGGGCTTTCCGGCGGCCGTCAGCCTCGGCGACACCGGCGCCCACGTGGTGCCGCCGCGCCAGCCTGCAAAGCATTTTCCGGTAGGGCCGCGGCTCTGGCGACAGCTCCCACGCCCGAAGAGCCAGGAGGGAAAGCCGTGCCTCGTTGGAAAGCTCTTTGGCAGCCGCTTGCGTGGCCCCACAGCCCGTGGGGCTGCGGGCTTTCCGGCGGCCATCAGCCTCGGCGCAACCGGCGAACACGTGGCGCCGCCGCGCCAGCCTGCGAAGCATTTTCCGGTAGAGCCGCGGCTCTGGCGACAGCTGCCACGCCCGAAGAGCCAGGAGGGAAAGCCGTGCCTCGTTGGAAAGCACTTTGGCAGCCGCTCGCGTGGCCCCACAGCCCGTGGGGCTGCGGGCTTTCCGGCGGCCGTCAGCCTCGGCGACATCAGCGCCCACGTGGCGACCCCGCGCCAGCCTGCGAAGCATTTTCCGGTAGGGCCGCGGCTCTGGCGACAGCTCCCACACCCGAAGAGCCAGGAGGGAAAGCCGTGCCTCGTTGGAAAGCTCTTTGGCAGCCGCTTGCGTGGCCCCACAGCCCGTGGGGCTGCGGGCTTTCCGGCGGCCATCAGCCTCGGCGACACTGGCGCCCACATGGCGCCGCCGCGCCAGCCTGCGAAGCATTTTCCGGTAGGGCCGCGGCTCTGGCGACAGCTCCCACGCCCGAAGAGCCAGGAGGGAAAGCCGTGCCTCATTGGAAAGCTCTTTGGCAGCCGCTCGCGTGGCCCCACAGCCCGTGGGGCTGCGGGCTTTCCGGCGGCCGTCAGCATCGGCGACACCTGCGCCCACGTGGCGCCGCGGCGCCAGCCTGCGAAGCATTTTCCGGTAGGGCTGCGGCTCTGGCGACAGCTCCCACGCCCGAAGAGCCAGGAGGGAAAGCCGTGCCTCGTTGGAAAGCTCTTTGGCAGCCGCTCGCGTGGGCCCCACAGCCCGTGGGGCTGCGGGCTTTCCGGCGGCCATCAGCCTCGGCGACACCTGCGACCACGTGGTGCCGCCGCGCCAGCCTGCGAAGCATTTTCCGGTAGGGCTGCGGCTCTGGCGACAGCTCCCACGCCCGAAGAGCCAGGAGGGAAAGCCGTGCCTCCTTGGAAAGCTCTTTGGCAGCCGCTGGCGTGGCCCCCACAGCCCGTGGGGCTGCGGGCTTTCCGGCGGCCGTCAGCCTCGGCGACACCAGCGCCCACGTGGCGCCTCCACGCCAGCCTGCGAAGTATTTTCCCATAGGACGGCGGCTCTGGCGACAGCTCCCACACCCGAAGAGCCAGGAGGGAAAGCCGTGCCTCCTTGGAAAGCTCTTTGGCAGCCGCTTGCGTGGCCCCACAGCCCGTGGGGCTGCGGGCTTTCCGGCGGCCGTCAGCCTCGGCGACACCTGCGACCACGTTGCGCCGCCGCGCCAGCCTGCGAAGCATTTTCCGGTAGGGGCCGCGGCTCTGGCGACAACTCCCACGCCCGAAGAGCCAGGAGGGAAAGCCGTGCCTCCTTGGAAAGCTCTTTGGCAGCCGCTCGCGTGGCCCCACAGCCCGTGGGGCTGCGGGCTTTCCGGCGGCCGTCAGCCTCGGCGACATCGGCGCCCACATGGCGCCGCCGCGCCAGCCTGCGAAGTATTTTCCGGTAGGGCCGCGGCTCTGGCGACAGCTCCCACGCCCGAAGAGCCAGGAGAGGGAAAGCCGTGCCTCATTGGAAAGCTCTTTGGCAGCCGCTCGCGTGGCCCCACAGCCCGTGGGGCTGCGGGCTTTCCGGCGGCCATCAGCCTCGGCGACACCCGCACCCACGTGGCGCCGTGGCGCCAGCCTGTGAAGCATTTTCCGGTAGGGCCCGCGGCTCTGGCGACAGCTCCCATGCCCGAAGAGCCAGGAGGAAATGCCGTGCCTCGTTGGAAAGCTCTTTGGCAGCCGCTCGCGTGGCCCCACAGCCTGTGGGGCTGCGGGCTTTCCGGCGGTCGTCAGCCTCGGCGACACCGGCGCCCACGTGGTGTCGCCGCTCCAGCCTGCGAAGCATTTTCTGGTAGGGCCGCGGCTCTGGCGACAGCTCCCACACCCGAAGAGCCAGGAGGGAAAGCCGTGCCTCGTTGGAAAGCTCTTTGGCAGCCGCTCGCGTGGCCCCACAGCCCGTGGGGCTGCGGGCTTTCCGGCGGCCGTCAGCCTCGGCGACACCGGCGCCCACGTGGTGCCGCCCGCGCCAGCCTGCAAAGCATTTTCCGGTAGGGCCGCGGCTCTGGCGACAGCTCCCACGCCCGAAGAGCCAGGAGGGAAAGCCGTGCCTCGTTGGAAAGCTCTTTGGCAGCCGCTTGCGTGGCCCCCACAGCCCGTGGGGCTGCGGGATTTCCGACGGCCGTCAGCCTCGGCAACATCAGCGCCCACGTGGCGACCCCGCGCCAGCCTGCGAAGCATTTTCCCGGTAGGGCCGCGGCTCTGGTGACAGCTCCCACACCCGAAGAGCCAGGAGGGAAAGCCGTGCCTCGTTGGAAAGCTCTTTGGCAGCCGCTCGCGTGGCCCCACAGCCCGTGGGGCTGCGGGATTTCCGGCGGCCATCAGCCTCGGCGACACCGGCGCCCACATGGCGCCG
>NW_026529612.1:0-85297 GCF_028500815.1 Rissa tridactyla
GGATCAATGTCAGGATTCCCTGGAGACATTCAAAGGTAGCGTAGGCCAATCCGTCTGTACAGCTCATCCAAGGTTCCTGTAAGACATAAAGGAAAAGAAAATCTGCTCGGTCTTATTCGACCGACGGGGTTAAAAAGAAGGTGCGGTCCACCGGGTGCTGATCCGGTGTATCTTCCCTGAACAATCCTTGGCTTCCCATGCATAGGGATTTTTGGGAGTAGCTAGCACCATTGGCACCGTCCCATTTTGAGGCATTTTCACTAGCACAGGTAGTCCAGGGTGAAATCTTCCGGGGTATTTTCCCGGTTCATTGGCAGCCTTTGGAGAGATAATATTGGCAGGTACACAGAAAGCTTTCATTTTAGGACAGCCGTCTCCACTCCATCTGTTATTTAGTTGATAGATGGCATCATCCAATCGCAAATGCCAACCTGGTTCATGACTTTTTGCAAAACGCTTAACCAATCTATTGGTGCGTTCAACAATGCCATTAGCCTGGGGATAATAGGGAGTATGAAATACCCATCGAATCCCTTCTTCTTTGGCCCAATCTTGTACCACCGAAGCCGTAAAGTGTGAAACGTTATCACTCTGGATTTCCTCGGGAAGGGGAAGTGTGCTGAGCCACTCTTTTAGGCCTTTCACTGTGTTGTCCCTGGTAGCTGGTTTGAAACTGCTGGCCATACTGAGGCTGGAGATAATCTCCACTCCTACCAGGACATATCTTTTCCCACCTGATGATCTCAAGCGCCCAATATAATCAAGCTGCCATGAATGCCACAACGCTTTCTTGTCCCGCATGTGTAAGGGAGGCGCCTTACTCGGATGATCTTTGCTGAGTCGTAGGCGACATTGTGAACAGGCAGTTACTATTTGTTCGCACAGCTTAACCGACACAAGCCACCACCTTCCCGACACAGGTCAGGAGGGCCTGTGCGGCCACGTTTAACATGTAACGATTCAAGTAAGCGTTCCCATTCCCGACCATCATCTACAATGTCAATTTGTTGTAGCCGCGTGAGGCCATCTACCTGTTGGTTGAACTGAGCAGTGATCGAGTTTGAACGATCGTGGCCTTTTACCCAAGCAATGTGCAATGTTCTCTGTCCTCCTATTTCCAACAGTTGCTTCCAATTATCTGTCTCCCAAACTGGGACTCTGTTCACCTGCCAATCATTGGCTGCCCAGTGTCCTATCCATTCAGTGGCTCCTTTAAAAACAGCATATGAGTCAGTGTAAATGTAAGTAGCCCCATGTTGTGCAGCTAGTAGGACGGCTCTGAGTTCCCCTACCCTCCCCTGTTTCAATTGCTCTTTCCCCCGTTGCTACTTCCAGTGCTACGGCCTTGTATTTCCACTTGCTGTTCTCACGGTGAGATGACGCACCAGTAAACCACACTCCTGTAAGATCACTGCTGTCCCTCAAAGGAGGTGCTTCTTGGATCGGAGATGGTCTGTTTGGTGGGGATTGGAACTATAGGGCACCATCTATAGCCTTTGGTATCCTTGTGAAGTAGCCTTGGATACTTTAACACTGCCTTCAGAGACTGGCTTGATTTCATTAATGCCTTCTAAATAAGCATACCACTTTCGAACTGTAGGTCTCTGGGCAATGCCAGCTGGTGGTGGTGTCCCTTTAAGGACCACATCTGGGAGGCGAAAAGGTCCCAGGAAAGATCACACTCTCTTCTCTTCTTATCTGCTCTGCTCGTTGCAATGCTCGCACCAGGGACAGTAAACCCTTCTCCAGGTCTGAATATCTGCTCTCAGTATCATTGAAGGAGTGGGAGCAAAATTCTAATGGTCTCTCCGGTCCTGCTGGTCCCTTCTGCCATAAATTACAACGGGAACCATGTTCACTGAACCCCCATTCTACATGGACAGGGTCAGTTGGACGTATGGGGCCAAGCTGTTGGAATAACCTTAGCTCCTTTATTAGTAATTGCAGAGCATTAGTGTGTTGTTCAGTCCACACCCAGGATTTACCCTTTTTTGGCAAGCTATGAAGGGGGCGAGCAATGATGGAAAAGCCAGGGACGTGTTTACGCCAATAACTTAAATTCCCAGGACTTGCTGTAACTCCTTCACGCTGGATGGATTCTGGCCATGCTCTATTTTTTCCAGGGTATCCTGAGGGACAGAAGCAGCTCCCTTAATCCACCAGACCCCCAGGAATTTAACTTCCTGTGCGGGTCCCTGACACTTTGAGTCGGGAATTTCCAATCCCAAATCTGATAATGTTTTTCGGATGTTTTCCATCATGTCTTGTACACTTTCTTGGCTCTCTCCCCTATTAAGATGTCATCAATAATATATTGGTATACTGTACATCCCTGTGAAACAGGAATCTCTGATAGCACTTTAGCTAAAGCATTATGGGCAATAGTGGGGGAATGTTTGTATCCTTGCGGAAAGCGGTTAAAGGTATATTGGACTCCTTTCCATGTGAATGCAAACTGCGCTTTGTCCTGTTCAAGGAGGGGAATCATAAAAAAATATGTCTTTAACATCTAAGGCAACCCTCCAAGCACGGGCAGCTCCTTGTATCATTGTCACAATTTCCGCGATAGTCGGAACCGCAGCGGTCAGGGGTGCAGTGTTGGCGTTTAATTTTCCGTAATCTACTGTGAAACGCCATTGCCTTGTTGGTTTCTTTACTGGCCACACCGGTGAAAAATAAGGCGAGTGAGTCCTCTTAATGATGTCCCTTTTTTCTAAATCTGATACCACTCTGTCTGCTCCTGCAACAGCAGCTGCAGGCAGTGGATACTACAGGACAGCAGAGATTTAGAGGGAGGGAAAGGTATGGAAGTTTCCAACAGACTCAATTTCACTGTGTCTATTACTTTTTCAAATCCTGCAAAACTTCACACTGTGGAGACATCATTAAGAAAAGCCATTAAGAAAACCCCGGGCGGCAGGCTTTCGTGGCGCCTTCAGCCTCAACACCACCCTTTCCCACTTGGCGCCGCGCCAGGCACAAAAATGGCCATACGGCTGGAGATGGGTCCCACGCCCAAAGAGCCAGCAGGGAAAACTATGCCTTGTTCTAAAGCTCTTTGGGAACCGCTTGCGTAACCCCGCAGACCTGGGGGCTGCAGGCTTTCCTGCTGCCTTCAGCCTCAAAGCCACCCTTTCCCACTTGGCGCCGCGCCAGGCACAAAAATGGCCATATGGCTGGAGATGGGTCCCACGCACAAAGAGCCAGCAAGGAAAACTATGCCTTGTTCTAAAGCTCTTTGGGAACCGCTTGCGTAGCCCCACAGACCTGGGAGCTGCGGGCTTTCCTGCTGCCTTCTGCCTCGACACCACCCTTTCCCACTTGGTGCCGCGCCAGGCCCAAAAATGGCCATACGGCTGGAGATGGGTCTCCCGCACAAAGAGCCAGTAGGGAAAATTATCCCTTGTTCTAAGGCTATTTGGGAAACGCTTGCGTAGCCCCACAGACCTGGGGGCTGCAGGATTTCCTGCTGCCTTCAGCCCTAAAACCACCCTTTCCCTCTGGGTGCCGCGCCAAGCGCAGAAATGACACTATGGGTGGAGATGAGTCCCCCGCCCAAAGAGCCAGCAGGGAGAACTATACCTTGTTCTAAAGCTCTTTGGGAACTGCTTGCGTAGCCCCACAGACCTGGGAGCTGCGGGCCTTCCTGCTGCCTTCAGCCTCGACACCACCCTTTACCACTTGGTGCCGCGCCAGGCCCAAAAATGGCCATACGGCTGGAGATGTGTCACCCGCCCAAAGAGCCAGCAGGGAAAACTATGCCTTGTTCTAAAGCTCTTTGGGAACCGCTTGCGTAGCCCCACAGACCTGGGAGCTGCGGGCCTTCCTGCTGCCTTCAGCCTCGACACCACCCTTTCCCACTTGGCGCCGCGCCAGGCACAATAATGGCCATACGGCTGGAGATGGGTCCCGCGCCCAAAGAGCCACAGGGAAAACTGTGCCTTGTTCTAAAGCTCTTTGGGAACCGCTTGCGTAGACCCACAGACCTGGGAGCTGCTGACCTTCCTGCTGCCTTCAGCCTCGACACCCCCCTTTCCCTCTGGGCGCCGCGCCAGGCACAAAAATGGCCGTATGGCTGGAGATGGGTCCCCCGCCCAAAGAGCCAGCAGGGAAAACTATACCTTGTTCTAAAGCTCTTTGGGAACCGCTTGCGTAGCCCCACAGACCTGGGGGCTGCGGGCCTTCCTGCTGCCTTCAGCCTCGACACCACCCTTTCCCACTTGGTGCCGCGCCAGGCCCAAAAATGGCCACACGGCTGGAGATGGGTCTCCCGCACAAAGAGCCAGTAGGGAAAATTATCCCTTGTTCTAAGGCTATTTGGGAAACGCTTGCGTAGCCCCACAGACCTGGGGGCTGCAGGCTTTCCTGCTGCCTTCAGCCCTAAAACCACCCTTTCCCTCTGGGTGCCGCGCCAAGCACAGAAATGACCCTATGGGTGGAGATGAGTCCCCCGCCCAAAGAGCCAGCAGGGAGAACTATACCTTGTTCTAAAGCTCTTTGGGAACTGCTTGCGTAGCCCCACAGACCTGGGAGCTGCGGGCCTTCCTGCTGCCTTCAGCCTCGACACCACCCTTTACCACTTGGTGCCGCGCCAGGCCCAAAAATGGCCATACGGCTGGAGATGTGTCACCCGCCCAAAGAGCCAGCAGGGAAAACTATGCCTTGTTCTAAAGCTCTTTGGGAACCGCTTGCGTAGCCCCACAGACCTGGGAGCTGCGGGCCTTCCTGCTGCCTTCAGCCTCGACACCACCCTTTCCCACTTGGCGCCGCGCCAGGCACAATAATGGCCATACGGCTGGAGATGGGTCCCGCGCCCAAAGAGCCACAGGGAAAACTGTGCCTTGTTCTAAAGCTCTTTGGGAACCGCTTGCGTAGACCCACAGACCTGGGAGCTGCTGACCTTCCTGCTGCCTTCAGCCTCGACACCCCCCTTTCCCTCTGGGCGCCGCGCCAGGCACAAAAATGGCCGTATGGCTGGAGATGGGTCCCCCGCCCAAAGAGCCAGCAGGGAAAACTATACCTTGTTCTAAAGCTCTTTGGGAACCGCTTGCGTAGCCCCACAGACCTGGGAGCTACGGGCCTTCCTGTTGCCTTCAGCCTCGACAGCACCCTTTACCACTTGGTGCCACGCCAGGCCCAAAAATGGCCATACGGCTGGAGATGGGTCCCCCGCCCAAAGAGCCAGCAAGGAAAACTATGCCTTGTTCTAAGGCTATTTGGGAACCGCTTGCGTAGCCCCACAGACCTTGGAGCTGCGGGCCTTCCTGCTGCCTTCAGCCTCGACACCACCCTTTACCACTTGGTGCCGCGCCAGGCACAGAAATGGCCATACGGCTGGAGATGGGTCTCCCGCACAAAGAGCCACTAGGGAAAACAATGCCTTGTTCTAAAGCTCTTTGGGAACAGCTTGCGTAGCCCCACAGACCTGGGAGCTGCGGGCCTTTCTGCTGCCTTAAGCATCGACACCACCCTTTCCCACTGGGCGCGGCGCCAGGCACAAAAATGGCCATACGGCTGGAGATGGGTCCCCCGCCCAAAGAGCCAGCAGGGAAAACTATGCCTTGTTCTAAAGCTCTTTGGGAACCGCTTGCGTAGCCCCACAGACCTGGGGGCTGCGGGCTTTCCTGCTGCCTTCAGCCTCAAAGCCACCCTTTCCCACTTGGCGCCGCGCTAGGCACAAAAATGGCCTATGGCTGGAGATGGGTCCCACGCCCAAAGAGCCAGCAGGGAAAACTCTGCCTTGTTCTAAAGCTCTTTGGGAACCGCTTGCGTTGTCCGACAGACCTGGGGGCTGCGGGCTTTCCTGCTGCCTTCAGACTCGACACCACCCTTTCCCACTTGGCGCCGCGCCAGGCACAAAAATGGCCATACAGCTGGAGATGGGTCCCCTGCCGTAGGAGCCAGCAGGGAAAACTATGCCTTGTTCCAAAGCTCTTTGGGAACCGCTTGCGTAGCCCCACAGACCTGGGGGCTGCGGGCTTTCCTGCTGCCTTCAGCCTCAAAACCACCTTTTCCTTTTGGGCACCACGCCAGGCACAAAAATGGCCATATGGCTGGAGATGGGCCCCCGCCCAAAGAGCCAGCAGGGAAAATTATGCCTTGTTCTAAAGCTCTTTGGGAACCGCTTGCGTAGCCCCACAGACCTGGGGGCTGCGGGCTTTCCTGCTGCCTTCAGCCTCAAAGCCACCCTTTACAACGTGGCGCCACGCCAGGCACAAAAATGTCCATACGGCTGGACAAGGGTCCCACGCCCAAAGAGCCAGCAGGGAAAACTATGCCTTGTTCGAAAGCTCTTTGGGAACCGCTTGCGTAGCCCCACAGACCTCGGGGCTGCAGGCTTTCCTGCTGCCTTCAGCCTCGACAGCACCCTTTCTCACTTGGTGCCGCGCCAGCCACAAAAATGGCCATACATCTGGAGATGGGTCCCCCGCACAAAGAGCCAGCAGGGAAAACTATGCCTTGTTCTAAAGCTCTTTGGGAACCGCTTGCGTAGCCGCACAGACCTGGGGGCTGCGGGCTTTCCTGCTGCCTTCAGCCTCGACACCACCCTTTCCCACTTGGCGCCGCGCCAGGCACAAAAATGGCCATACGGCTGGAGATGGGTCCCCCGCCCAAAGAGCCAGCAGGGAAAACTATGCCTTGTTCTAAAGCTCTTTGGGAGCCGCTTGCGTAGCCGCACAGACCTGGGGGCTGCAGGCTTTCCTGCTGCCTTCAGCCTCGACAACACCCTTTCCCACTTGGTGCCGCGCCAGGCACAAAAATGGCCATACGGCTGGAGATGAGTCCCCCGCCCAAAGAGCCAGCAGGGAAAACTATGCCTTGTTCTAAAGCTCTTTGGGAACCGCTTGCGTAGCCCCACAGACCTGGGGGCTGCGGGCTTTGCTGCTGCCTTCAGCCTCGACACCACCCTTTCCCACTTGGCGCCGCGCCAGGCACAAAAATGGCCATACGGCTGGAGATGAGTCCCCCGCCCAAAGAGCCAGCAGGGGAAACTATGCCTTGTTCGAAAGCTCTTTGGGAACCGCTTGCGTAGCCCCACAGACCTGGGGGCTGCAGGCTTTGCTGCTGCCTTCAGCCTCGAAAACCACCATTTCCCTCTGGGCACCGGACCAGGCTCAAAAATGGCCATACGACTGGAGATGGGTCACCCACCCAAAGAGCCACAGGGAAAACTATGCCTTGTTCTAAAGCTCTTTGGGAACCGCTTGCGTAGCCGCACAGACCTGGGGGCTGCGGGCTTTCCTGCTGCCTTCAGCCTCAAAGCCACCCTTTCCCACTTGGCGTCGCGCCAGGCACAAAAATGGCCTATGGCTGGAGATGGGTCCCCCGCCCAAAGAGCCAGCAGGGAAAACTATGCCTTGTTCTAAAGCTCTTTGGGAACCGCTTGCTTGGCCCCACAGACCTGGGGGCTGCAGGCTTTGCTGCTGCCTTCAGCCTCAAAACCACCCTTTCCCACTTGGCGCCGCGCCAGGCACAAAAATGGCCATACGGCTGGAGATGGGTCCCCTACCCAAGGAGCCAGCAGGGAAAACTATGCCTTGTTCTAAAGCTCTTTGGGAACCGCTTGCGTAGCCCCACAGACCTGGGGGCTGCGGGCTTTCCTGCTGCCTTCAGCCTCAAAGCCACCCTTTCCCACTTGGCGCCGCATCAGGCACAAAAATGACCTATGGCTGGAGATGGGTCCCCCGCCCAAAGAGCCAGCAAGGAAAACTATGCCTTGTTCTAAAGCTCTTTGGGAACCGCTTGCTTGGCCCCACAGACCTGGGGGCTGCAGGCTTTCCTGCTGCCTTCAGCCTCAAAACCACCCTTTCCCACTTGGCGCCGCGCCAGGCACAAAAATGGCCTATGGCTGGAGATGGGTCCCATGCCCAAAGAGCCATCAGGGAAAACTATGACTTGTTCTAAAGCTCTTTGGGAACCGCTTGCTTGGCCCCACAGACCTGGGGGCTGCAGGCTTTCCTGCTGCCTTCAGCCTCAAAGCCACCCTTTCTCACTTGGCGCCGCGCCAGGCACAAAAATGGCCATACATCTGGAGATGTGTCCCCCGCCCAAAGAGCCAGCAGGGAAAACTATGCCTTGTTCTAAAGCTCTTTGGGAACCGCTTGCGTAGCCCCACAGACCTGGGGGCTGCGGGCTTTCCTGCTGCCTTCAGCCTCAAAGCCACCCTTTCCCACTTGGCGCCCCGCCAGGCACAAAAATGGCCATACGGCTGGAGATGGGTCCCCCGCCCAAAGAGCCAGCAGGGAAAATTATGCCTTGTTCTAAAGCTCTTTGGGAACCGCTTGCGTAGCCCCACAGACCTGGGAGCTGCGGGCTTTGCTGCTGCCTTCAGCCTCAACACCACCCTTTCCCACTTGGCGCCGCGCCAGGCACAAAAATGGCCATACGGCTGGAGATGAGTCCCCCGCCCAAAGAGCCATCAGGGAAAACAATGCCTTGTTCTAAAGCTCTTTGGGAACCGCTTGCTTGGCCCCACAGACCTGGGGGCTGCAGGCTTTCCTGCTGCCTTCAGCCTCGAAAACCACCATTTCCCTCTGGGCACCGGGCCAGGCTCAAAAATGGCCATACGGCTGGAGATGGGTCCCCCGCCCAAAGAGCCATCAGGGAAAAGTATGCCTTGTTCTAAAGCTCTTTGGGAACCGCTTGCTTGGCCCCACAGACCTGGGGGCTGCGGGCTTTCCTGCTGCCTTCAGCCTCGACACCACCCTTTCCCACTTGGCGCCGCGCCAGGCTCAAAAATGGCCATTCGGCTGGAGATGAGTCCCCCGCCCAAGGAGCCAGCAGGGAAAACTATGCCTTGTTCTAAAGCTCTTTGGGAACCGCTTGCATATCTCCACAGACCTGGGGGCTGTGCGCTTTGCTGCTGCCTTCAGCATCAAAACCACCCTTTCCCACTTGGCGCCGCGCTAGGCACAAAAATGGCCATACAGCTGGAGATGGGTCCCCTACCCAAGGAGCCAGCAGGGAAAACTATGCCTTGTTCTAAAGCTCTTTGGGAACCGCTTGCGTAGCCCCACAGACCTGGGGGCTGCGGGCTTTCCTGCTGCCTTCACCCTCAAAGCCACCCTTTCCCACTTGGCGCCCCGCCAGGCACAAAAATGGCCTATGGCTGGAGATGGGTCCCCCGCCCAAAGAGCCAGCAGGGAAAACCATGCCTTGTTCTAAAGCTCTTTGGGAACCGCTTGCGTAGCCGCACAGACCTGGGGGCTGCAGGCTTTCCTGCTGCCTTCAGCCTCGACAACACCCTTTCCCATTTGGCGCAGCGCCAGGCACAAAAATGGCCATACGGCTGGAGATGGGTCCCACGCCCAAAGAGCCAGCAGGGAAAACCATGCCTTGTTCTAAAGCTCTTTGGGAACCGCTTGCGTAGCCCCACAGACCTGGGGGCTGCGGGCTTTCCTGCTGCCTTCAGCCTCAAAACCACCATTTCCCTCTGGGCACCGGGCCAGGCAGAAAAATGGCCATAAGGCTGGAGATGGGTCCCCCGCCCAAAGAGCCAGCAGGGAAAACTATGCCTTGTTCTAAAGCTCTTTGGGAACCGCTTGCGTAGCCCCACAGACCTGGGGGCTGCAGGCTTTCCTGCTGCCTTCAGCCTCAAAACCACCCTTTCCCACTTGGCACGGCTTTAGGCACAAAAATGGCCTATGGCTGGAGATGGGTCCCCTGCCCAAAGAACAAGCAGGGAAAACTATGCCTCGTTCTAAAGCTCTTTGGGAACCGCTTGCATAGCTCCACAGACCTGGGGGCTGCAGGCTTTCCTGCTGCCTTCAGCCTCAAAGCCACCCTTTCCCACTTGGCGCCGCATCAGGCACAAAAATGGCCTATGGCTGGAGATGGGTCCCCCGCCCAAAGAGCCAGCAGGGAAAACTATGCCTTGTTCTAAAGCTCTTTGGGAACCGCTTGCGTAGCCGCACAGACCTGGGGCTGCAGGCTTTCCTGCTGCCTTCAGCCTCGACACCACCCTTTCCCACTTGGCACTGCGCTAGGCACAAAAATGGCCTATGGCTGGAGATGGGTCCCCCGCCCAAAGAGCCAGCAGGGAATACTATGCCTTGTTTTAAAGCTCTTTGGGAACCGCTTGCGTAGCCCCACAGACCTGGGGGCTGCGGGCTTTCCTGCTGCCTTCAGCCTCAAAACAACCCTTTCCCAGTACGCACCGCGCCAGGCATAAAAATAGCCATACGGCTGGAGATGGGTCCCCCGCCCAAAGAGCCATCAGGGAAAACAATGCCTTGTTCTAAAGCTCTTTGGGAACCGCTTGCGTAGCCCCACAGACCTGGGGGCTGCGGGCTTTCCTGCTGCCTTCAGCCTCGACACAACCCTTTCCCACTTGGCGCCGCGCCAGGCACAAGAATCGCCATACGGCTGGAGATGGGTCCCCCACCCAAAGAGCCAGCAGGGAAAACTATGCCTTGTTCTAAAGCTCTTTGGGAACCGCTTGCGTAGCCCCACAGACCTGGGGGCTGCGGGCTTTCCTGCTGCCTTCAGCCTCAAAGCCACCCTTTCCCACTTGGCGCCGCGCCAGGCACAAAAATGGCCTATGGGTGGAGATGGGTCCCCCGCCCAAAGAGCCAGCAGGGAAAACTATGCCTTGTTCTAAAGCTCTTTGGGAACCGCTTGCGTAGCCCCACAGACGTGGGGGCTGCAGGCTTTCCTGCTGCCTTCAGCCTCAAAGCCACCCTTTCCCACTTGGCGCCGCGCTAGGCACAAAAATGGCCTATGGCTGGAGATGGGTCCCCCGCCCAAAGAGCCAGCAGGGAAAACTATGCCTTGTTCTAAAGCTCTTTGGAAATCGCTTGCGTAGCCACACAGACCTGGGGGCTGCGGGCTTTCCTGCTCCCTTCAGCCTCAAAACCACCCTTTCCCACTTGGCGCCGCGCCAGGCACAAAAATGGCCATACGGCTGGACATGGGTCCCCCGCCCAAAGAGCCATCAGGGAAAACTATGCCTCGTTCTAAAGCTCTTTGGGAACCGCTTGCGTTGTCCCACAGACCTGGGGGCTGAGGGCTTTCCTGCTGCCTTCAGCCTCAAAGCCACCCTTTCCCACTTGGCGCCGCATCAGGCACAAAAATGGCCTATGGCTGGAGATGGGTCCCATGCCCAAAGAGCCAGCAAGGAAAACTATGCCTTGTTCTAAAGCTCTTTGGGAACCGCTTGCGTAGCCCCACAGACCTGGGGGCTGCAGGCTTTCCTGCTGCCTTCAGCCTCGACACCACCCTTTCCCACTTGGCGCCGCGCCAGGCACAAAAATGGCCTATGGCTGGAGATGGGTCCCATGCCCAAAGAGCCATCAGGGAAAACTATGCCTTGTTCTAAAGCTCTTTGGGAACCGCTTGCTTGGCCCCACAGACCTGGGGGCTGCAGGCTTTCCTGCTGCCTTCAGCCTCAAAGCCACCCTTTCTCACTTGGCGCCGCGCCAGGCACAAAAATGGCCATACATCTGGAGATGGGTCCCCCGCCCAAAGAGCCAGCAGGGAAAACTATGCCTTGTTCTAAAGCTCTTTGGGAACCGCTTGCGTAGCCCCACAGACCTGGGGGCTGCGGGCTTTCCTGCTGCCTTCAGCCTCAAAGCCACCCTTTCCCACTTGGCGCCCCGCCAGGCACAAAAATGGCCATACGGCTGGAGATGGGTCCCCCGCCCAAAGAGCCAGCAGGGAAAAATATGCCTTGTTCTAAAGCTCTTTGGGAACCGCTTGCGTAGCCCCACAGACCTGGGAGCTGCGGGCTTTGCTGCTGCCTTCAGCCTCAACACCACCCTTTCCCACTTGGCGCCGCGCCAGGCACAAAAATGGCCATACGGCTGGAGATGAGTCCCCCGCCCATAGAGCCAGCAGGGAAAATTATGCCTTGTTCTAAAGCTCTTTGGGAACCGCTTGCGTAGCCCCACAGACCTGGGGGCTGCAGGCTTTCCTGCTGCCTTCAGCCTCGAAAACCACCATTTCCCTCTGGGCACCGGGCCAGGCTCAAAAATGGCCATACGGCTGGAGATGGGTCCCCCGCCCAAAGAGCCATCAGGGAAAAGTATGCCTTGTTCTAAAGCTCTTTGGGAACCGCTTGCTTGGCCCCACAGACCTGGGGGCTGCGGGCTTTCCTGCTGCCTTCAGCCTCGACACCACCCTTTCCCACTTGGCGCCGCGCCAGGCTCAAAAATGGCCATTCGGCTGGAGATGAGTCCCCCGCCCAAGGAGCCAGCAGGGAAAACTATGCCTTGTTCTAAAGCTCTTTGGGAACCGCTTGCTTGGCCCCACAGACCTGGGGGCTGTGCGCTTTGCTGCTGCCTTCAGCATCAAAACCACCCTTTCCCACTTGGCGCCGCGCTAGGCACAAAAATGGCCATACAGCTGGAGATGGGTCCCCTACCCAAGGAGCCAGCAGGGAAAACTATGCCTTGTTCTAAAGCTCTTTGGGAACCGCTTGCGTAGCCCCACAGACCTGGGGGCTGCGGGCTTTCCTGCTGCCTTCAGCCTCAAAGCCACCCTTTCCCACTTGGCGCCCCGCCAGGCACAAAAATGGCCTATGGCTGGAGATGGGTCCCCCGCCCAAAGAGCCAGCAGGGAAAACCATGCCTTGTTCTAAAGCTCTTTGGGAACCGCTTGCGTAGCCGCACAGACCTGGGGGCTGCAGGCTTTCCTGCTGCCTTCAGCCTCGACAACACCCTTTCCCATTTGGCGCAGCGCCAGGCACAAAAATGGCCATACGGCTGGAGATGGGTCCCACGCCCAAAGAGCCAGCAGGGAAAACTATGCCTTGTTCTAAAGCTCTTTGGGAACCGCTTGCTTGGCCCCACAGACCTGGGGGCTGCGGGCTTTCCTGCTGCCTTCAGCCTCGACACCACCCTTTCCCAGTTAGCGCCGCGCTAGGCACAAAAATGGCCATACAGCTGGAGATGGGTCCCCTACCCAAGGAGCCAGCAGGGAAAACTATGCCTTGTTCTAAAGCTCTTTGGGAACCGCTTGCGTTGTCCCACAGACCTGGGGGCTGCGGGCTTTCCTGCTGCCTTCAGCCTCAAAACCACCATTTCCCTCTGGGCACCGGGCCAGGCAGAAAAAAGGCCATAAGGCTGGAGATGGGTCCCCCGCCCAAAGAGCCAGCAGGGAAAACTATGCCTTGTTCTAAAGCTCTTTGGGAACCGCTTGCATAGCCGCACAGACCTGGGGGCTGCAGGCTTTCCTGCTGCCTTCAGCCTGAAAACCACCCTTTCCCACTTGGCGCCCCGCCAGGCACAAAAATGGCCATACGGCTGGAGATGGGTCCCCTGCCCAAAGAACAAGCAGGGAAAACTATGCCTCGTTCTAAAGTTCTTTGGGAACCGCTTGCGTAGCCACACAGACCTGGGGGCTGCAGGCTTTCCTGCTGCCTTCAGCCTCGACACCACCCTTTCCCACTTGGCGCCGCGCCAGGCTCAAAAATGGCCACACGGCTGGAGATGAGTCCCCCGCCCAAAGAGCCAGCAGGGAAAACTATGCCTTGTTCTAAAGCTCTTTGGGAACCGCTTGCGTAGCCCCACAGACGTGGGGGCTGCGGGCTTTCCTGCTGCCTTCAGCCTCAAAGCCACCCTTTCCCACTTGGCGCCGCGCCAGGCACAAAAATGGCCTATGGCTGGAGATGGGTTCCCCGCCCAAAGAGCCAGCAGGGAATACTATGCCTTGTTTTAAAGCTCTTTGGGAACCGCTTGCGTAGCCCCACAGACCTGGGGGCTGCGGGCTTTCCTGCTGCCTTCAGCCTCAAAGCCACCCTTTCCCACTTGGCGCCGCGCTAGGCACAAAAATGGCCTATGGCTGGAGATGGGTCCCCCGCCCAAGGAGCCAGCAGGGAAAACTATGCCTTGTTCTAAAGCTCTTTGGGAACCGCTTGCGTAGCCGCACAGACCTGGGGCTGCAGGCTTTCCTGCTGCCTTCAGCCTCGACACCACCCTTTCCCACTTGGCACTGCGCTAGGCACAAAAATGGCCTATGGCTGGAGATGGGTCCCCTGCACAAGGAGCCATCAGGGAAAACTATGCCTTGTTTTAAAGCTCTTTGGGAACCGCTTGCGTAGCCCCACAGACGTGGGGGCTGCAGGCTTTCCTGCTGCCTTCAGCCTCGACACCACCCTTTCCCACTTGGCACTGCGCTAGGCACAAAAATGGCCTATGGCTGGAGATGGGTCCCATGCCCAAAGAGCCAGCAAGGAAAACTATGCCTTGTTCTAAAGCTCTTTGG
Organism: Rissa tridactyla; assembly: GCF_028500815.1. Classification (NCBI taxonomy): domain Eukaryota; kingdom Metazoa; phylum Chordata; class Aves; order Charadriiformes; family Laridae; genus Rissa; species Rissa tridactyla. The sequence continues at coordinate 14,203 of NW_026529612.1, forward strand.
GAACCGCTTGCGTAGCCCCACAGACCTGGGGGCTGCAGGCTTTCCTGCTGCCTTCAGCCTCAAAACCACCCTTTCCCACTTGGCGCCGCGCCAGGCACAAAAATGGCCTATGGCTGGAGATGGGTCCCATGCCCAAAGAGCCATCAGGGAAAACTATGCCTTGTTCTAAAGCTCTTTGGGAACCGCTTGCTTGGCCCCACAGACCTGGGGGCTGCAGGCTTTCCTGCTGCCTTCAGCCTCAAAGCCACCCTTTCTCACTGGGCGCCGCGCCAGGCACAAAAATGGCCATACATCTGGAGATGGGTCCCCCGCCCAAAGAGCCAGCAGGGAAAACTATGCCTTGTTCTAAAGCTCTTTGGGAACCGCTTGCGTAGCCCCACAGACCTGGGGGCTGCGGGCTTTCCTGCTGCCTTCAGCCTCAAAGCCACCCTTTCCCACTTGGCGCCCCGCTAGGCACAAAAATGGCCTATGGCTGGAGATGGGTCCCCCGCCCAAAGAGCCAGCAGGGAATACTATGCCTTGTTTTAAAGCTCTTTGGGAACCGCTTGCGTAGCCCCACAGACCTGGGGGCTGCGGGCTTTCCTGCTGCCTTCAGCCTCAAAACAACCCTTTCCCAGTACGCACCGCGCCAGGCATAAAAATAGCCATACGGCTGGAGATGGGTCCCCCGCCCAAAGAGCCATCAGGGAAAACAATGCCTTGTTCTAAAGCTCTTTGGGAACCGCTTGCGTAGCCCCACAGACCTGGGGGCTGCGGGCTTTCCTGCTGCCTTCAGCCTCAAAGCCACCCTTTCCCACTTGGCGCCGCGCCAGGCACAAGAATCGCCATACGGCTGGAGATGGGTCCCCCACCCAAAGAGCCAGCAGGGAAAACTATGCCTTGTTCTAAAGCTCTTTGGGAACCGCTTGCGTAGCCCCACAGACCTGGGGGCTGCGGGCTTTCCTGCTGCCTTCAGCCTCAAAGCCACCCTTTCCCACTTGGCGCCGCGCCAGGCACAAAAATGGCCTATGGCTGGAGATGGGTCCCCCGCCCAAAGAGCCAGCAGGGAAAACTATGCCTTGTTCTAAAGCTCTTTGGGAACCGCTTGCATAGCCCCACAGACGTGGGGGCTGCAGGCTTTCCTGCTGCCTTCAGCCTCAAAGCCACCCTTTCCCACTTGGCGCCGCGCCAGGCACAAAAATGGCCTATGGCTGGAGATGGGTCCCCCGCCCAAAGAGCCAGCAGGGAAAACTATGCCTTGTTCTAAAGCTCTTTGGAAATCGCTTGCGTTCTCCCACAGACCTGGGGGCTGAGGGCTTTCCTGCTGCCTTCAGCCTCAAAGCCACCCTTTCCCACTTGGCGCCGCATCAGGCACAAAAATGGCCTATGGCTGGAGATGGGTCCCATGCCCAAAGAGCCAGCAAGGAAAACTATGCCTTGTTCTAAAGCTCTTTGGGAACCGCTTGCGTAGCCCCACAGACCTGGGGGCTGCAGGCTTTCCTGCTGCCTTCAGCCTCAAAACCACCCTTTCCCACTTGGCGCCGCGCCAGGCACAAAAATGGCCTATGGCTGGAGATGGGTCCCATGCCCAAAGAGCCATCAGGGAAAACTATGCCTTGTTCTAAAGCTCTTTGGGAACCGCTTGCTTGGCCCCACAGACCTGGGGGCTGCAGGCTTTCCTGCTGCCTTCAGCCTCAAAGCCACCCTTTCTCACTGGGCGCCGCGCCAGGCACAAAAATGGCCATACATCTGGAGATGGGTCCCCCGCCCAAAGAGCCAGCAGGGAAAACTATGCCTTGTTCTAAAGCTCTTTGGGAACCGCTTGCGTAGCCCCACAGACCTGGGGGCTGCGGGCTTTCCTGCTGCCTTCAGCCTCAAAGCCACCCTTTCCCACTTGGCGCCGCGCCAGGCACAAAAATGGCCATACGGCTGGAGATGGGTCCCCCGCCCAAAGAGCCAGCAGGGAAAATTATGCCTTGTTCTAAAGCTCTTTGGGAACCGCTTGCATAGCCCCACAGACCTGGGAGCTGCGGGCTTTGCTGCTGCCTTCAGCCTCAACACCACCCTTTCCCACTTGGCGCCGCGCCAGGCACAAAAATGGCCATACGGCTGGAGATGAGTCCCCCGCCCAAAGAGCCAGCAGGGAAAACTATGCCTTGTTCTAAAGCTCTTTGGAAATCGCTTGCGTAGCCACACAGACCTGGGGGCTGCGGGCTTTCCTGCTCCCTTCAGCCTCAAAACCACCCTTTCCCACTTGGCGCCGCGCCAGGCACAAAAATGGCCATACGGCTGGACATGGGTCCCCCGCCCAAAGAGCCATCAGGGAAAACTATGCCTCGTTCTAAAGCTCTTTGGGAACCGCTTGCGTTGTCCCACAGACCTGGGGGCTGAGGGCTTTCCTGCTGCCTTCAGCCTCAAAGCCACCCTTTCCCACTTGGCGCCGCATCAGGCACAAAAATGGCCTATGGCTGGAGATGGGTCCCATGCCCAAAGAGCCAGCAAGGAAAACTATGCCTTGTTCTAAAGCTCTTTGGGAACCGCTTGCGTAGCCCCACAGACCTGGGGGCTGCAGGCTTTCCTGCTGCCTTCAGCCTCAAAACCACCCTTTCCCACTTGGCGCCGCGCCAGGCACAAAAATGGCCTATGGCTGGAGATGGGTCCCATGCCCAAAGAGCCATCAGGGAAAACTATGCCTTGTTCTAAAGCTCTTTGGGAACCGCTTGCTTGGCCCCACAGACCTGGGGGCTGCAGGCTTTCCTGCTGCCTTCAGCCTCAAAGCCACCCTTTCCCACTTGGCGCCCCGCCAGGCACAAAAATGGCCATACGGCTGGAGATGGGTCCCCCGCCCAAAGAGCCAGCAGGGAAAATTATGCCTTGTTCTAAAGCTCTTTGGGAACCGCTTGCGTAGCCCCACAGACCTGGGGGCTGCGGGCTTTCCTGCTGCCTTCAGCCTCAACACCACCCTTTCCCACTTGGCGCCGCGCCAGGCACAAAAATGGCCATACGGCTGGAGATGAGTCCCCCGCCCAAAGAGCCAGCAGGGAAAATTATGCCTTGTTCTAAAGCTCTTTGGGAACCGCTTGCGTAGCCTCACAGACCTGGGGGCTGCAGGCTTTCCTGCTGCCTTCAGCCTCGAAAACCACCATTTCCCTCTGGGCACCGGGCCAGGCTCAAAAATGGCCATACGGCTGGAGATGGGTCCCCCGCCCAAAGAGCCATCAGGGAAAAGTATGCCTTGTTCTAAAGCTCTTTGGGAACCGCTTGCTTGGCCCCACAGACCTGGGGGCTGCGGGCTTTCCTGCTGCGTTCAGCCTCGACACCACCCTTTCCCACTTGGCGCCGCGCCAGGCTCAAAAATGGCCATATGGCTGGAGATGAGTCCCCCGCCCAAGGAGCCAGCAGGGAAAACTATGCCTTGTTCTAAAGCTCTTTGGGAACCGCTTGCATATCTCCACAGACCTGGGGGCTGTGCGCTTTGCTGCTGCCTTCAGCATCAAAACCACCCTTTCCCACTTGGCGCCGCGCTAGGCACAAAAATGGCCATACAGCTGGAGATGGGTCCCCTACCCAAGGAGCCAGCAGGGAAAACTATGCCTTGTTCTAAAGCTCTTTGGGAACCGCTTGCGTAGCCCCACAGACCTGGGGGCTGCGGGCTTTCCTGCTGCCTTCAGCCTCAAAGCCACCCTTTCCCACTTGGCGCCCCGCCAGGCACAAAAATGGCCTATGGCTGGAGATGGGTCCCCCGCCCAAAGAGCCAGCAGGGAAAACCATGCCTTGTTCTAAAGCTCTTTGGGAACCGCTTGCGTAGCCCCACAGACCTGGGGGCTGCAGGCTTTCCTGCTGCCTTCAGCCTCGACAACACCCTTTCCCATTTGGCGCAGCGCCAGGCACAAAAATGGCCATACGGCTGGAGATGGGTCCCACGCCCAAAGAGCCAGCAGGGAAAACTATGCCTTGTTCTAAAGCTCTTTGGGAACCGCTTGCTTGGCCCCACAGACCTGGGGGCTGCGGGCTTTCCTGCTGCCTTCAGCCTCGACACCACCCTTTCCCACTTGGCGCCGCGCTAGGCACAAAAATGGCCATACAGCTGGAGATGGGTCCCCTACCCAAGGAGCCAGCAGGGAAAACTATGCCTTGTTCTAAAGCTCTTTGGGAACCGCTTGCGTAGCCCCACAGACCTGGGGGCTGCGGGCTTTCCTGCTGCCTTCAGCCTCAAAACCACCATTTCCCTCTGGGCACCGGGCCAGGCAGAAAAATGGCCATAAGGCTGGAGATGGGTCCCCCACCCAAAGAGCCAGCAGGGAAAACTATGCCTTGTTCTAAAGCTCTTTGGGAACCGCTTGCGTAGCCGCACAGACCTGGGGGCTGCAGGCTTTCCTGCTGCCTTCAGCCTCAAAACCACCCTTTCCCACTTGGCACGGCTTTAGGCACAAAAATGGCCTATGGCTGGAGATGGGTCCCCTGCCCAAAGAACAAGCAGGGAAAACTATGCCTCGTTCTAAAGCTCTTTGGGAACCGCTTGCGTAGCCCCACAGACCTGGGGGCTGAGGGCTTTCCTGCTGCCTTCAGCCTCAAAGCCACCCTTTCCCACTTGGCGCCGCGCTAGGCACCAAAATGGCCTATGGCTCGAGATGGGTCCCCCGCCCAAGGAGACAGCAGGGAAAACTATGCCTTGTTCTAAAGCTCTTTGGGAACCGCTTGCATAGCCCCACAGACCTGGGGGCTGCAGGCTTTCCTGCTGCCTTCAGCCTCAAAGCCACCCTTTCCCACTTGGCGCCGCATCAGGCACAAAAATGGCCTATGGCTGGAGATGGGTCCCCCGCCCAAAGAGCCAGCAGGGAAAACTATGCCTTGTTCTAAAGCTCTTTGGGAACCGCTTGCGTAGCCGCACAGACCTGGGGCTGCAGGCTTTCCTGCTGCCTTCAGCCTCGACACCACCCTTTCCCACTTGGCACTGCGCTAGGCACAAAAATGGCCTATGGCTGGAGATGGGTCCCCTGCACAAGGAGCCATCAGGGAAAACTATGCCTTGTTTTAAAGCTCTTTGGGAACCGCTTGCGTAGCCCCACAGACCTGGGGCTGCAGGCTTTCCTGCTGCCTTCAGCCTCGACACCACCCTTTCCCACTTGGCACTGCGCTAGGCACAAAAATGGCCTATGGCTGGAGATGGGTCCCCCGCCCAAAGAGCCAGCAGGGAATACTATGCCTTGTTTTAAAGCTCTTTGGGAACCGCTTGCGTAGCCCCACAGACCTGGGGGCTGCGGGCTTTCCTGCTGCCTTCAGCCTCAAAACAACCCTTTCCAAGTACGCACCGCGCCAGGCATAAAAATAGCCATACGGATGGAGATGGGTCCCCCGCCCAAAGAGCCATCAGGGAAAACAATGCCTTGTTCTAAAGCTCTTTGGGAACCGCTTGCGTAGCCCCACAGACCTGGGGGCTGCGGGCTTTCCTGCTGCCTTCAGCCTCGACACAACCCTTTCCCACTTGGCGCCGCGCCAGGCACAAGAATCGCCATACGGCTGGAGATGGGTCCCCCACCCAAAGAGCCAGCAGGGAAAACTATGCCTTGTTCTAAAGCTCTTTGGGAACCGCTTGCGTAGCCCCACAGACCTGGGGGCTGCGGGCTTTCCTGCTGCCTTCAGCCTCAAAGCCACCCTTTCCCACTTGGCGCCGCGCCAGGCACAAAAATGGCCTATGGCTGGAGATGGGTCCCCCGCCCAAAGAGCCAGCAGGGAAAACTATGCCTTGTTCTAAAGCTCTTTGGGAACCGCTTGCATAGCCCCACAGACGTGGGGGCTGCAGGCTTTCCTGCTGCCTTCAGCCTCAAAGCCACCCTTTCCCACTTGGCGCCGCGCTAGGCACAAAAATGGCGTATGGCTGGAGATGGGTCCCCCGCCCAAAGAGCCAGCAGGGAAAACTATGCCTTGTTCTAAAGCTCTTTGGAAATCGCTTGCGTAGCCACACAGACCTGGGGGCTGCGGGCTTTCCTGCTCCCTTCAGCCTCAAAACCACCCTTTCCCACTTGGCGCCGCGCCAGGCACAAAAATGGCCATACGGCTGGACATGGGTCCCCCGCCCAAAGAGCCATCAGGGAAAACTATGCCTCGTTCTAAAGCTCTTTGGGAACCGCTTGCGTTGTCCCACAGACCTGGGGGCTGAGGGCTTTCCTGCTGCCTTTAGCCTCAAAGCCACCCTTTCCCACTTGGCGCCGCATCAGGCACATAAAAGGCCTATGGCTGGAGATGGGTCCCCCGCCCAAGGAGCCGTTAGGGAAAATTATACCTTGCTCTAAAGCTCTTTGGGAACCTCTTGCGTAGCCCCACAGACCTGGGTGCTGCAGGCTTTCCTGCTGCCTTCAGCCCCAAAACCACCCTTTCCCTACTTGGTGCCGCGCCAGGCACAAAAATGGCCATACGGCTGGAGATGGGTCCCCTGCCCAAGGAGCCAGCAGGGAAAGCTATCCCTTGTTCTAAAGCTCTTTGGGAACCGCTTGCGTAGCCCCACAGACCTGGGGGCTGCAGGCTTTCCTGCTGCCTTCAGCCTCGACACCACCCTTTCCATCCGGGCGCCGCGCCAGGCACAAAAAAGGCCTATGGCTGGAGATGGGTCCCCCGCCCAAAGAGCCAGCAGGGAAAACTATGCCTTGTTCTAAAGCTCTTTGGGAACCGCTTGCGTAGCCCCACAGACCTGGGGGCTGCGGGCTTTCCTGCTGCCTTCAGCCTCGACAACACCCTTTCCCTCTGGGCGCCGCGCCAGGCACAAAAATGGCCATACGGCTGGACCTGGGTCCCCCGCCCAAAGAGCCAGCAGGGAAAACTATGCCTTGTTCTAAAGCTCTTTGGGAACCGCTTGCGTAGCCCCACAGACCTGGGGGCTGCGGGCTTTCCTGCTGCCTTCAGCCTCAAAACCACCCTTTCCCTCTGGGCGCCGCACCAGGCACAAAAAAGGCCATACGGCTGGAGATGGGTCCCCCGCCCAAAGAGCCAGCAGGGAAAACTATGCCTTGTTCTAAAGCTCTTTGGGAACCGCTTGCGTAGCCGCACAGACCTGGGGGCTGCGGGCTTTCCTGCTGCCTTCAGCCTCAAAGCCACCCTTTCCCTCTGGGCGCCGCGCCAGGCACAAAAAAGGCCTATGGCTTGAGATGGGTCCCCCCGCCCAAAGCGCCAACAGGGAAAACTATGCCTTGTTCTAAAGCTCTTTGGGAACCGCTTGCGTAGCCCCACAGACCTGGGGGCTGCAGGCTTTCCTGCTGCCTTCAGCCTCGACACCACCCTTTCCCACTTGGCACTGCGCTAGGCACAAAAATGGCCTATGGCTGGAGATGGGTCCCCCGCCCAAAGAGCCAGCAGGGAATACTATGCCTTGTTTTAAAGCTCTTTGGGAACCGCTTGCGTAGCCCCACAGACCTGGGGGCTGCGGGCTTTCCTGCTGCCTTCAGCCTCAAAACAACCCTTTCCCAGTACGCACCGCGCCAGGCATAAAAATAGCCATACGGCTGGAGATGGATCCCCCGCCCAAAGAGCCATCAGGGAAAACAATGCCTTGTTCTAAAACTCTTTGGGAACCGCTTGCGTAGCCCCACAGACCTGGGGGCTGAGGGCTTTCCTGCTGCCTTCAGCCTCGACACAACCCTTTCCCACTTGGCGCCGCGCCAGGCACAAGAATCGCCACACGGCTGGAGATGGGTCCCCCACCCAAAGAGCCAGCAGGGAAAACTATGCCTTGTTCTAAAGCTCTTTGGGTACCGCTTGCGTAGCCCCACAGACGTGGGGGCTGCGGGCTTTCCTGCTGCCTTCAGCCTCAAAGCCACCCTTTCCCACTTGGTGCCGCGCCAGGCACAAAAATGGCCTATGGCTGGAGATGGGTCCCCCGCCCAAAGAGCCAGCAGGGAAAACTATGCCTTGTTCTAAAGCTCTTTGGGAACCGCTTGCATAGCCCCACAGACGTGGGGGCTGCAGGCTTTCCTGCTGCCTTCAGCCTCAAAGCCACCCTTTCCCACTTGGCGCCGCGCTAGGCACAAAAATGGCGTATGGCTGGAGATGGGTCCCCCGCCCAAAGAGCCAGCAGGGAAAACTATGCCTTGTTCTAAAGCTCTTTGGAAATCGCTTGCGTAGCCCCACAGACCTGGGGGCTGCGGGCTTTCCTGCTCCCTTCAGCCTCAAAACCACCCTTTCCCACTTGGCGCCGCGCCAGGCACAAAAATGGCCATACGGCTGGACATGGGTCCCCCGCCCAAAGAGCCATCAGGGAAAACTATGCCTCGTTCTAAAGCTCTTTGGGAACCGCTTGCGTTGTCCCACAGACCTGGGGGCTGAGGGCTTTCCTGCTGCCTTTAGCCTCAAAGCCACCCTTTCCCACTTGGCGCCGCATCAGGCACAAAAAAGGCCTATGGCTGGAGATGGGTCCCCCGCCCAAGGAGCCGTTAGGGAAAATTATACCTTGCTCTAAAGCTCTTTGGGAACCTCTTGCGTAGCCCCACAGACCTGGGTGCTGCAGGCTTTCCTGCTGCCTTCAGCCCCAAAACCACCCTTTCCCTACTTGGTGCCGCGCCAGGCACAAAAATGGCCATACGGCTGGAGATGGGTCCCCTGCCCAAGGAGCCAGCAGGGAAAGCTATCCCTTGTTCTAAAGCTCTTTGGGAACCGCTTGCGTAGCCCCACAGACCTGGGGGCTGCAGGCTTTCCTGCTGCCTTCAGCCTCGACACCACCCTTTCCATCCGGGCGCCGCGCCAGGCACAAAAAAGGCCTATGGCTGGAGATGGGTCCCCCGCCCAAAGAGCCAGCAGGGAAAACTATGCCTTGTTCTAAAGCTCTTTGGGAACCGCTTTCGTAGCCCCACAGACCTGGGGGCTGCGGGCTTTCCTGCTGCCTTCAGCCTCGACAACACCCTTTCCCTCTGGGCGCCGCGCCAGGCACAAAAATGGCCATACGGCTGGACCTGGGTCCCCCGCCCAAAGAGCCAGCAGGGAAAACTATGCCTTGTTCTAAAGCTCTTTGGGAACCGCTTGCGTAGCCCCACAGACCTGGGGGCTGCGGGCTTTCCTGCTGCCTTCAGCCTCAAAACCACCCTTTCCCTCTGGGCGCCGCACCAGGCACAAAAAAGGCCATACGGCTGGAGATGGGTCCCCCGCCCAAAGAGCCAGCAGGGAAAACTATGCCTTGTTCTAAAGCTCTTTGGGAACCGCTTGCGTAGCCGCACAGACCTGGGGGCTGCGGGCTTTCCTGCTGCCTTCAGCCTCAAAACTACCCTTTCCCTCTGGGCGCCGCGCCAGGCACAAAAAAGGCCTATGGCTTGAGATGGGTCCCCCCGCCCAAAGCGCCAACAGGGAAAACTATGCCTTGTTCTAAAGCTCTTTGGGAACCGCTTGCGTAGCCCCACAGACCTGGGGGCTGCGGGCTTTCCTGCTGCCTTCAGCCTCGACACCACCCTTTCCCACTTGGCGCTGCGCCAGGCACAAAAATGGCCATACGGCTGGAGATGGGTCCCCTACCCAAGGAGCCAGCAGGGAAAACTATGCCTTGTTCTAAAGCTCTTTGGGAACCGCTTGCGTAGCCCCACAGACCTGGGGGCTGCGGGCTTTCCTGCTGCCTTCAGCCTCGACACCACCCTTTCCCACTTGGCGCTGCGCCAGGCACAAAAATGGCCATACGGCTGCAGATGGGCCCCTGCACAAGGAGCCAGCAGGGAAAACTATGCCTTGTTCTAAAGCTCTTTGGGAACCGCTTGCGTAGCCCCACAGACCTCGGGGCTGCAGGCTTTCCTGCTGCCTTCAGCCTCGACACCACCCTTTCCATCCGGGCGCCGCGCCAGGCACAAAAAAGGCCATATGGCTGGAGATGGGTCCCCCGCCCAAAGAGCCAGCAGGGAAAACTATGCCTTGTTCTAAAGCTCTTTGGGAACCGCTTGCGTTGTCCCAAAGACCTGGGAGCTAAGGGCTTTCCTGCTGCCTTCTCACTCAAAACCACCCTTTCCCTCTGGGCGCCGCGCCAGGCACAATAATGGCCATACGGCTGGAGATGGGTCCCCTGCCAAAACAGCCATCAGGGAAAATTATGCCTTGTTCTAAAGCTCTTTGGGAACCACTTGCGTAACCCCACAGACCTGGGAGATAAGGGCTTTCCTGCTAACTTCTCACTCAAAACCACCCTTTCCCACTTGGCGCCGCATCAGGCACAAAAATGGCCTATGGCTGGAGATGGGTCCCATGCCCAAAGAGCCAGCAAGGAAAACTATGCCTTGTTCTAAAGCTCTTTGGGAACCGCTTGCGTAGCCCCACAGACCTGGGGGCTGCAGGCTTTCCTGCTGCCTTCAGCCTCAAAACCACCCTTTCCCACTTGGCGCCGCGCCAGGCACAAAAATGGCCTATGGCTGGAGATGGGTCCCATGCCCAAAGAGCCATCAGGGAAAACTATGCCTTGTTCTAAAGCTCTTTGGGAACCGCTTGCTTGGCCCCACAGACCTGGGGGCTGCAGGCTTTCCTGCTGCCTTCAGCCTCAAAGCCACCCTTTCTCACTTGGCGCCCCGCCAGGCACAAAAATGGCCATACGGCTGGAGATGGGTCCCCCGCCCAAAGAGCCAGCAGGGAAAATTATGCCTTGTTCTAAAGCTCTTTGGGAACCGCTTGCGTAGCCCCACAGACCTGGGAGCTGCGGGCTTTCCTGCTGCCTTCAGCCTCAACACCACCCTTTCCCACTTGGCGCCGCGCCAGGCACAAAAATGGCCATACGGCTGGAGATGAGTCCCCCGCCCAAAGAGCCAGCAGGGAAAATTATGCCTTGTTCTAAAGCTCTTTGGGAACCGCTTGCGTAGCCCCACAGACCTGGGGGCTGCAGGCTTTCCTGCTGCCTTCAGCCTCGAAAACCACCATTTCCCTCTGGGCACCGGGCCAGGCTCAAAAATGGCCATACGGCTGGAGATGGGTCCCCCGCCCAAAGAGCCATCAGGGAAAAGTATGCCTTGTTCTAAAGCTCTTTGGGAACCGCTTGCTTGGCCCCACAGACCTGGGGGCTGCGGGCTTTCCTGCTGCCTTCAGCCTCGACACCACCCTTTCCCACTTGGCGCCGCGCCAGGCTCAAAAATGGCCATTCGGCTGGAGATGAGTCCCCCGCCCAAGGAGCCAGCAGGGAAAACTATGCCTTGTTCTAAAGCTCTTTGGGAACCGCTTGCGTAGCCCCACAGACCTGGGGGCTGCGGGCTTTCCTGCTGCCTTCGGCCTCAAAAACACCCTTTCCCTCTGGGCGCCGCGCCAGGCACAAAAATGGCCATACGGCTGGAGATGAGTCCCCCGCCCAAAGAGCCAGCAGGGAAAACTATGCCTTGTTCTAAAGCTCTTTGGGAACCGCTTGCGTAGCCCCACAGACCTGGGGGCTGCGGGCTTTCCTGCTGCCTTCGGCCTCAAAACCAACCTTTCCCACTTGGCGCCGCGCTAGGCACAAAAATGGCCATACAGCTGGAGATGGGTCCCCTGCCCAAGGAGCCAGCAGGGAAAACTATGCCTTGTTCTAAAGCTCTTTGGGAACCGCTTGCGTAGCCCCACAGACCTGGGGGCTGCAGGCTTTCCTGCTGCCTTCAGCCTCGACAACACCCTTTCCCATTTGGCGCCGCGCCAGGCACAAAAATGGCCATACGGCTGGAGATGAGTCCCCCGCCCTAAGAGCCAGCAGGGAAAACTATGCCTTGTTCTAAAGCTCTTTGGGAACCGCTTGCGTAGCCCCACAGACCTGGGGGCTGCGGGCTTTCCTGCTGCCTTCGGCCTCAAAACCAACCTTTCCCTCTGGGCGCCGCGCCAGGCACAAAAATGGCCATACGGCTGGAGATGAGTCCCCCGCCCAAAGAGCCAGCAGGGAAAATTATGCCTTGTTCTAAAGCTCTTTGGGAACCGCTTGCGTAGCCCCACAGACCTGGGGGCTGCAGGCTTTCCTGCTGCCTTCAGCCTCGAAAACCACCATTTCCCTCTGGGCACCGGGCCAGGCTCAAAAAAGGCCATACGGCTGGAGATGGGTCCCCCGCCCAAGGAGCCAGCAGGGAAAACTATGCCTTGTTCTAAAGCTCTTTGGGAACCGCTTGCTTGGCCCCACAGACCTGGGGGCTGCGGGCTTTCCTGCTGCCTTCAGCCTCGACACCACCCTTTCCCACTTGGCGCCGCGCTAGGCACAAAAATGGCCATACAGCTGGAGATGGGTCCCCTACCCAAGGAGCCAGCAGGGAAAACTATGCCTTGTTCTAAAGCTCTTTGGGAACCGCTTGCGTAGCCCCACAGACCTGGGGGCTGCGGGCTTTCCTGCTGCCTTCAGCCTCAAAACCACCATTTCCCTCTGGGCACCGGGCCAGGCAGAAAAATGGCCATAAGGCTGGAGATGGGTCCCCCGCCCAAAGAGCCAGCAGGGAAAACTATGCCTTGTTCTAAAGCTCTTTGGGAACCGCTTGCGTAGCCCCACAGACCTGGGGGCTGCAGGCTTTCCTGCTGCCTTCAGCCTCAAAACCACCCTTTCCCACTTGGCACGGCTTTAGGCACAAAAATGGCCTATGGCTGGAGATGGGTCCCCTGCCCAAAGAACAAGCAGGGAAAACTATGCCTTGTTCTAAAGCTCTTTGGGAACCGCTTGCGTAGCCACACAGACCTGGGGGCTGCAGGCTTTCCTGCTGCCTTCAGCCTCGACACCACCCTTTCCCACTTGGCGCCGCATCAGGCACAAAAATGGCCTATGGCTGGAGATGGGTCCCCCGCCCAAAGAGCCAGCAGGGAAAACTATGCCTTGTTCTAAAGCTCTTTGGGAACCGCTTGCGTAGCCGCACAGACCTGGGGCTGCAGGCTTTCCTGCTGCCTTCAGCCTCGACACCACCCTTTCCCACTTGGCACTGCGCTAGGCACAAAAATGGCCTATGGCTGGAGATGGGTCCCCTGCCCAAGGAGCCATCAGGGAAAACTATGCCTTGTTTTAAAGCTCTTTGGGAACCGCTTGCGTAGCCACACAGACCTGGGGGCTGCGGGCTTTCCTGCTGCCTTCAGCCTCAAAACAACCCTTTCCCAGTACGCACCGCGCCAGGCATAAAAATAGCCATACGGCTGGAGATGGGTCCCCCGCCCAAAGAGCCATCAGGGAAAACAATGCCTTGTTCTAAAGCTCTTTGGGAACCGCTTGCGTAGCCCCACAGACCTGGGTGCTGCAGGCTTTCCTGCTGCCTTCAGCCCCAAAACCACCCTTTCCCTACTTGGTGCCGCGCCAGGCACAAAAATGGCCATACGGCTGGAGATGGGTCCCCTGCCCAAGGAGCCAGCAGGGAAAGCTATCCCTTGTTCTAAAGCTCTTTGGGAACCGCTTGCGTAGCCCCACAGACCTGGGGGCTGCAGGCTTTCCTGCTGCCTTCAGCCTCGACACCACCCTTTCCATCCGGGCGCCGCGCCAGGCACAAAAAAGGCCTATGGCTGGAGATGGGTCCCCCGCCCAAAGAGCCAGCAGGGAAAACTATGCCTTGTTCTAAAGCTCTTTGGGAACCGCTTGCGTAGCCCCACAGACCTGGGGGCTGCGGGCTTTCCTGCTGCCTTCAGCCTCGACAACACCCTTTCCCTCTGGGCGCCGCGCCTGGCACAAAAAAGGCCATACGGCTGAAGATGGGTCCCCCGCCCAAAGAGCCAGCAGGGAAAACTATGCCTTGTTCTAAAGCTCTTTGGGAACCGCTTGCGTAGCCCCACAGACCTGGGGGCTGCGGGCTTTCCTGCTGCCTTCAGCCTCAAAACCACCCTTTCCCTCTGGGCACCGCACCAGGCACAAAAAAGGCCATACGGCTGGAGATGGGTCCCCAGCCCAAAGAGCCAGCAGGGAAAACTATGCCTTGTTCTAAAGCTCTTTGGAAATCGCTTGCGTAGCCGCACAGACCTGGGGGCTGCGGGCTTTCCTGCTGCCTTCAGCCTCAAAACTACCCTTTCCCTCTGGGCGCCGCGCCAGGCACAAAAAAGGCCTATGGCTTGAGATGGGTCCCCCCGCCCAAAGCGCCAACAGGGAAAACTATGCCTTGTTCTAAAGCTCTTTGGGAACCGCTTGCGTAGCCCCACAGACCTGGGGGCTGCGGGCTTTCCTGCTGCCTTCAGCCTCGACACCACCCTTTCCCACTTGGCGCTGCGCCAGGCACAAAAATGGCCATACGGCTGGAGATGGGTCCCCCGCCCTAAGAGCCAGCAGGGAAAACCATGCCTTGTTCTAAAGCTCTTTGGGAACCGCTTGCGTAGCCCCACAGACCTGGGGGCTGCGGGCTTTCCTGCTGCCTTCAGCCTCGACACCACCCTTTCCCACTTGGCGCTGCGCCAGGCACAAAAATGGCCATACGGCTGCAGATGGGCCCCTGCACAAGGAGCCAGCAGGGAAAACTATGCCTTGTTCTAAAGCTCTTTGGGAACCGCTTGCGTAGCCCCAGAGACCTGGGGGCTGCAGGCTTTCCTGCTGCCTTCAGCCTCGACACCACCCTTTCCCACTTGGCGCCGCGCCAGGCACAAAAATGGCCATACGGCTGGAGATGGGTCCCCCGCCGAAAGAGCCAGCAGGAAAACTTTGTCTACAGTCAGTCAAGGTCTACGTACTCAACACTGATAAGAAAGATCACTGGTGTTCTTGTGGTGAGGGATATCATGTGGAAATCCTTCTCGCGGAGTGATCAAGCGATTTAAACTTTTCATCATAATCCAAAGTCTAACATGCAAAACAATTGTCTAAGCAAAGCACAATACAGTGAGTATTAGTAAAACAACAACAGAGTGAAGCATCTTGTTATAAAGTCCTGTAACTGTCGGTGACCATCCAAAAAGAGTATCTCCCCATCTATGTCCTCCGCCTCTCTTCACTCTTTCCAACGCTTGGTGTATTTCTTCAACCTGATGATGGACGGTAATCAAAGTTGTCTGTCTGTTTTCTTGGGCCTCTTTCAAGAGTCGCTTCAATTCATTGTGTTTTAGCAGCTTCTTCACCAGGGAGAGATTCATTCCGATAGGGGTAGGCAACAATCTCGAATCAACGTATAATTAGGTTGTAGCAATTGAAAAGACGTAACAGGAGCTTAATACTTGAAGTCGCATCCCGTAACTTTGTGTTAGTAAAGTTCAAACACAAAGATTTGAGTGATTACTATGTCATCTCTGAATACAAGACTACAGGGAGACCTCATGCTAACGCACCCTTTCCCAATCTAGTCAAGCACAGTCTCTGGGGTTTCATCGGGATGTGTCTCAAAGTGACAAACATTCTGGTTGGTGTCAAGACAAAGGTCTTGTGCTTTGAGAGTATTACTCTCACAAATGAATCCTTGTTGGTCTCGTGAAACGCATGCGTCAACATCAGCAGTTTGCCATTTAGTCTCATTTTGTCGTGCCCAACCTCTGTGCTGTGTTGGATAGAGTAGAGCTCCTTGGTGATTCAACCCCAGTGCGATGATTGGGTATATGTTGGATACTGAGGCATTGCGTATCGTTAAGACAAAAGCTGTGGCTTTGCTCTCAGTGGGATCGTAGGTGAAATTAACCAGATACCACCTGGACTGAAATTTTTTCTCAAATTCAATTGCGTTATCCCATATTACTTTTCGAATTTCGGTGGGCAAGGTGCCTTCTTCACCTTCCCTTATGATTGCGGCTGTCATAGATTGCATCCACAATTGGGCTTGGATACAACTAAGAGCCAAGGAAACATTGGTTTGGGTTGTACCAAGTGCATCTGTGATCAGCTGATGGTCTTTTTCACCCGTTTCTTCCCATTGAGGCAATATATTCGATAAAAGCCGTTGGTGGTTTCCCAATGCTAATAGAGAGGACCGTAGGGGATGTCTTAATTTGTCCAGATCAGTAGTGGTTGTGACTAGTTTGTTGGCAAGTATCTCAGCGTCTATACTATTCAAGACTCCCAGGCCTGTTCCTAAGATACCAGTCGCATCCCTCTTCCGTCCGTGTGAAGTGGCAAGAGTTCGTTTGCGTAACCATGCTGACCATTCTGCATAAGATGTACTCAGGAATGGTAAGCAGGTGGGTTTGATCGCAGAGATTTTAATCTGCATTGACAATTCTGCTCGTTTGAGGGAATATGTGGGATTAAACAGTATCTGTTGTTGACCTGTGTGTGTTTAATAACGTAAGGGCCAAGGTTGAAAATGTAAGGAGTTAGTCTAATGGAGGGCTTAGAAAAGAGAGAGGTGGTTTTTTTTCTCTTAGAAGAGAGAGCCTTTGAGAGTTTGTGGGGTGTAGGTTCTGGATTCATTTCAGCAAGTTCAGGTGTATTTGAGTCAATCATAAATGCAAATAACAATTCTGTGCCCTTGTAGCCCCAAATACAGTACACTACTGTAGGTTTGATGAAAGTGAAATTGTGCCAGCAATCTGAATTTGGCGCCATAATTTTGTAACAATCAGTGTTGTATTTGTCCGCTTTGGTAGAGTCTACATAGATGGTTTTAATTCCAGTTGGCCTGTGGTGATTAGACCCGTTGATAAATGGGCAACCAATGTGTGTTCTTGTGGAATAATTACTAAATTGGCCAAGAATACAAAAATACAGCATTGTTCACACATTAAGGAAAGTCATAAAATCAAGAGGCTTCTGAGGTAGAATACAGCCGCAGCTAGCACACGAAGAATGCAACAGCTGTGATTCCCTGTACAAGGTTGTTTGCGAAACTACACGAGGGATGGAACGGAACGCGCTTGTTCCGTGGCCTTCCCTCGTGACGAATAGCAGATATGGGGACGAGATGGTACTACGGAACTGATAAGCGGCCTACACGCTACCCGAGCCAACATTTCGTCAAATGTTGATGAAATGCTGTCCTTTTGTGCGAACTTTGCTCACCACAATGTACCAAAACACACCTCCATCCCGGAGGCTATCCGCCCCCGAGGTGTGAACACTCCTCCTTGAGTACATTAATCATAATAAAAGTACATATGACTAAAGTCACTCAAACTCCACTTTGAAGTTAAAAAAATAATATAAAAATAGCCCAAGAGAGGGGGGATGTCTGGGAAGACACCATCGCGAAGAATCCCACGGCTGTTTTCTGGGATCAGTCGACGGGCTGAGCCTTTCTTCCCCCCCATAGGGACGCCTTTGGGTAAGACTTTGATTACACCGAGTGCTTTCTCGGGGACTCTAGAAATTTCTCTAGAGAATCTCTACCCTACATTTATAGCCAGGCTGTATCGTTTATAATTTTGTCGCGCGTTTGTATATTTAACAATGTCTTTATTTGCACGTGCTTTGCAGACAGTGTATTTATCACGGCAATCCTAAAGAACCTGTATATCTGTTGTTTAAATAAACTGCACTGTTTCAGTAGCTAGTCGTTTCGCTTTCTCACTGAACGCGACCAAAACTTGAGAGAGGCCGTGCTGGTTCAGGAGCACGACTAGACTGAAGGTGCAGCCCGCTATTAGTGTCTCCAAATCGTAATAGTTTAACACATATTAAACGCGATTGGCCTGATAGTGCTGAATTGGGCATCACTCAGAATTGAAACCCAGCCGCACCTGGCCTCCCACCTCGGTGAGGAGTGTTAGAACGCAAGGGGGTTTATCTTCTGCTAAAACCGCTTGGCCCCGTTTCACGCAACAGAATTTGGCGTAGTCGGCAGGATTGCCATGGATAAACTGCTGCAAAAATATGATTGTGCCCCTTCCCAGGCTGGGAAGGAGTGGGCCCAAAAATTTTGGAAGGATGAAGAGAAAGTGGTGGAACGTATTGAAGAGCGTCGGGTTTCACAGAAGCTCAGAGCGGGGAAAGGCAAGGGTGTGATTTGTGCTGTGTTAGGCGTCTGTTTATCTTGTGCACAACAAGAAGCTAGAGAAACCCCCGCTCCTAATCTGATTTCAGCTGTAGAATATGCAACCCTGAATTCGGAGAATGAGGTGCTGACGTCATCATTAGCCTTGCAAAAGGAGACAGGAGAAAAATTAAGAACTCAAGTCGATAAGCTTGTGAGTGAGAATGAATGTTTAGGAAACCGGAATGCTCAACTTGGGAGTGAAAAATCGCCAACTTAAAATGTTATTGAAAGGGTGACCGGGCTCTTAGATAAAATGCAGCCCTCGACCCAGGTCCAACAGATTCGTAAGTTACTGTGTTATCCAAATTCCGGAACCCAGACCGGAGATTTTTTTGTCTAATAGTGAGGATGACGAAGAAGATGAGGAGGAAAGGACTTTTACTTTGAAATCCCAAGTTTTTCCTTTACGTCCTCTGGTTAAAACTGAAACTGCAGTTGATGATGGTGATGAAATTCACACCACTGTGCGTACCGTTCCATGGACAACAACCGAGTTAACAAAAATAAGGGAGAAATATTCGAGGCGACCAGAAGAGTCGGCTGTTGAGTACGTGTGGCGAGTTTCTTCTGAAGGGGGGCACAGAATTATGCTGAGTGAGGAAGAAGCAGGAGACTCTTGGGGACCAGGAGTGTTTTTAACCACTATGCCTGGGGATCATAATTATTCCCTAACCGCTCGAGCAGCCTATTGGGCAAGGGGTATGGATCCGCGAGAGAGGGGGGAGCCCTTAGAGATTAGAGCTACAGGCTACTCTGATCTGTTTGCGGCTGTAAGGAAAGCAGCTTGTCTGCAAGCCATGTATGACAGAGAGAAATTTCGGAAATCCCCAATGTCAGCCGCTATCGACCCGGATCGATTAGCCCCTCTCATCCGTGGTCTTCCCGATTGCCTGAAACCGTTCCTTGTTCGCACTCAAGATCGTATACGGGATGCTCGGGGTGCTCATGGGCGGGGCCGTCGTCACTACATGCCCACCTGGAATGTACAGGAAATAGATCAATATGGGCGCCGAATGGGCTGGGCCAGCCAAACTAGTGAGAAATCCTCCGAACACCCGCGAAAGGTTCGCCAAGTCCAAACTCACACTCAAAACCCTAAATCAGAGGGAAGGTTTAAGCCTGATAAGGACCGAAATGAGTTGTGGCGTAAAGCCCTACAATTAGGGGTGCCCCGACAATTCTTGCGCGGTGACCCTACGGGAGATCTCCGTACGCTAGTCCAATCTCTACCTGGAAAGAATAATGCGGCTGGGGAGAAAAGCCTAACCAGAGAATCCCCAAGCCGTGAGAAAATTGTGCCTTCTGCACCGGAACGTAACTTGATTGATTTGACAGAGTCCCAGCCAAAACACTCCTATCCCCGGGGAGGGCAGTGAGCCACCCTGTCCGGCAGGTACTAGCAATCCAATGACGCTCTCATAAAGACTCCGAACCCGTTATTGTCATTCCTGTTGGACCCCCGGAAGATATTGGTAAATTTTATTATTGATACCGGAGCCCAAATGTCTGCAATCACTAACGAAACAGCACAACTTCTAGGTATAAATCCCACCCGACGCAGAGTCAACTTCACAGGAATTGATGGTGTGGTAAAAACATGCCCCACTGCAAAAATTAACTTCTGGTTGCCGGGAGAGCAGCGAATGACTAGGGCAGAAGTGTTAGTGGGTGCCTCACGTACTAACCTCCTAGGATTTGACGTACTGCGTGGGCGAATGTGGAAACTCCCAGATGGAGATGGAACTGTGTGGAGTTTTGCAGGACGCAAAAAAGGATTAGACACAGTTAAATTGGGGCTATTAGAAACATCTATACTTTTGCCTCCTTCTAAAATTACCAACGTCCGAGAGTACCCACTGCCTGCAGCTGCACTTGCAGGAGCAGACGGGGTGGTATCAGATTTAGAAAAAAGAAACATCATTAAGAGGACTCACGCGCCTTATAATTCACCGGTGTGGCCAGTAAAGAAACCAACAAGGCAATGGCGTTTCACAGTAGATTACGGAAAATTAAACGCCAACACTGCACCCCTGACCGCTGCGGTTCCGACTATCGCGGAAATTGTAGCAATGATAAAAGGAGCTGCCCATGCTTGGGTGGCTGCCTTAGATGTTAAAGACATATTTTTTTTTTTATGATTCTCCTCCTTGAGCAGGACAAGGCGTATTTTGCATTCACATGGAAAGGAGTCCAATATACCTTTAATCGCTTTCCGCAAGGATACAAACATTCCCCCACTATTGCCCATAATGCTTTAGCTAAAGTGCTATCAGAGATTCCTCTTTCACAGGGATGTACGGTATACCAATATATTGACGACATCTTAATAGAGGGAGAGAGCCAAGAAAGTGTACAAGACATGATGGAAAACATCCGAAAAACATTATCAGATTTGGGATTGGAAATTCCCGACTCAAAGTGTCAGGGACCCGCACAGGAAGTTAAATTCCTGGGGGTCTGGTGGATTAAGGGAGCTGCTTCTGTCCCTCAGGATACCCTGAAAAAATAGAACATGGACAGAATCCTTCCAGCACGAAGGAGTTACAGCAAGTCCTAGGAACTTTAAGTTATTGGCATAAACGCATCCCTGGCTTTTCCATCATTGCTCGCCCCCTTCATAGCTTGCCAAAAAAGGGTAAATCCTGGGTGTGGACTGAACAACACACTAATGCTCTGCAATTACTAATAAAGGAGCTAAGGTTATTCCAACAGCTTGGCCCCATACATCCAACTGACCCTGTCCATGTAGAATGGGGGTTCAGTGAACATGGTTCCCGTTGTAATTTATGGCAGAAGGGACCAGCAGGACCGGAGAGACCATTAGAATTTAGCTCTCACGCCTTTAATGATACTGAGAGCAGATATTCAGACCTGGAGAAGGGTTTACTGTCCCTGGTGCGAGCATTGCAACGAGCAGAGCAGATAAGGAGAGAACAGAGCGTGATTGTTCAGGGCCCTTTTCGACTCCTAGATGTGGTCCGTAAAGGGACAGCACCGCCAGCCGGCATTGCCCAGAAACCCACAGTTCGAAAGTGGTATGCTTATTTAGAAGGCATTAATGATATCATGCCAGTCTCTGAAGGTAGTATCAAAGTATCCATGCTCCAGAAGGATATAGATGGTGCCCTATTGTTCCAATCCCCACCAAACAGAGCATCTCCAATCCAAGAAGCACCTCCTCTGAAAGAAGGCAGTGATCTTACAGGAGTGTGGTTTACTGGTGCGTCATCTCACCGTGAGAACAGCAAGTGGAAATACAAGGCCGTAGCACTGGAAGTAGCAACGGGGGAAAGAGCAATTGAAACAGGAGAAGGTAGGGCACAAGTAGGGGAACTCAGAGCCGTCCTACTAGCTGCACAACATGGAGCTACTTACATTTACACTGACTCATATGCTGTTTTTAAAGGAGCCACTGAATGGATAGGACACTGGGCAGCCTACGATTGGCAGGTGAACAGAGTCCCAATCTGGGAGACAGACAGTGGAAGCAACTGTTGGAAATAGGAGGACAGAGAACATTGCACATTGCTTGGGTAAAAGGCCACGATCGTTCAAACTCGATCACTGCTCAGTTCAACCAACAGGTAGATAGCCTCACGCGGCTACAACAAATTGACATTGTAGATGAAGGTCGGGAATGGGAACGCTTACTCGAATGGTTACATATTAAGCCTGGCCATACAGGCCGTGCTGATCTGTATCAGGAAGGTCTAGCCCGGGGGTGGCCTGTGTCGGTTAAGCTGTGCGAACAAGTAGTAACTGCCTGGTCACAATGTCGCCTACGACTCAGCAAAGATCATCCGAGTAAGGCGCCTCCCTTACACATGCGGGACAAGAAAGCGTTGTGGCATTCATAGCAGCTTGATTATATTGGGCGCTTGAGATCATCAGGTGAGAAAAGATATGTCCTAGTCGGAGTGGAGATTATCTCCAGCCTCAGTATGGCCAGCAGTTTCAAACCAGCTACCAGGGACAACACAGTGAAAGGCCTAAAAGGGTGGTTCAGCACACTTCCCCTTCCCGAGGAAATCCAAAGTGATAACGGTTCACACTTTACCGCTACAGTGGTACAAGATTGGGCCAAAGAAGAAGGGATTCGATGGGTATTTCATACTCCCTATTATCCTCAGGCTAATGGCATTGTTGAATGCACCAACGGATTGGTTAAGCGTTTTGCAAAAACTGATAAATCATAAGGGAAGGTGAAGAAGGCACCTTGCCCACTGAAATTCGAAAAGTAATATGGGATAATGCAATTGAATTTGAGAAAAGATTTCAGTCCAGGTGGTATCTGGTTAATTTCACCTACGATCCCACTGAGAGCAAAGCCACAGCTTTTCTCTTAACGATACGCAATTCCTCAGTGTACACCATATACCCAATCATCGCACTGGCGTTGAATCACCAAGGAGCTCTACTCTATCCAACACAGCACAGAGGTTGGGCACGACAAAATGAGACTAAATGGCAAACTGCTGATGTTGACGCATGCGTTTCACGAGACCAACAAGGATTCATTTGTGAGAGTAATACTCTCAAAGCACAAGACCTTTGTCTTGACACCAACCAGAATGCTTGTCACTTTGAGACACATCCCGATGAAACCCCAGAGACTGTGCTTGTCTAGATTGGGAAAGGGTGCGTTAGCATGCGGTCTCCCTGTAGTCTTGTATTACAGACGACAAAGGCTTGAGACCATGGCCACTCTGGGTCTCTTTGACTACAAACAACAGGGAATAAAAAGGTAAAACTGAATAGCATCAATTCCATCTGCCAATTCGTCATTTTAGAATTTGGGCCTCCAGGTAGCCATACATCATAAAAGTAGTATTATTGCCAGGATCAATGTCAGGATTCCCTGGAGACATTCAAAGGTAGCGTAGGCCAATCCGTCTGTACAGCTCATCCAAGGTTCCTGTAAGACATAAAGGAAAAGAAAATCTGCTCGGTCTTATTCGACCGACGGGGTTAAAAAGAAGGTGCGGTCCACCGGGTGCTGATCCGGTGTATCTTCCCTGAACAATCCTTGGCTTCCCATGCATAGGGATTTTTGGGAGTAGCTAGCGCCATTGGCACCGTCCCATTTTGAGGCATTTTCACTAGCACAGGTAGTCCAGGGTGAAATCTTCCGGGGTATTTTCCCGGTTCATTGGCAGCCTTTGGAGAGATAATATTGGCAGGTACACAGAAAGCTTTCATTTTAGGACAGCCGTCTCCACTCCATCTGTTATTTAGTTGATAGATGGCATCATCCAATCGCAAATGCCAACCTGGTTCATGACTTTTTGCAAAACGCTTAACCAATCTATTGGTGCGTTCAACAATGCCATTAGCCTGGGGATAATAGGGAGTATGAAATACCCATCGAATCCCTTCTTCTTTGGCCCAGTCTTGTACCACCGAAGCCGTAAAGTGTGAAACGTTATCACTCTGGATTTCCTCGGGAAGGGGAAGTGTGCTGAGCCACTCTTTTAGGCCTTTCACTGTGTTGTCCCTGGTAGCTGGTTTGAAACTGCTGGCCATACTGAGGCTGGAGATAATCTCCACTCCTACCAGGACATATCTTTTCCCACCTGATGATCTCAAGGGCTCAATATAATCAATCTGCCATGAATGCCACAACGCTTTCTTGTCCCGCATGTGTAAGGGAGGCGCCTTACTCGGATGATCTTTGCTGAGTCGTAGGCGACATTGTGAACAGGCAGTTACTATTTGTTCGCACAGCTTAACCGACACAAGCCACCACCTTCCCGACACAGGTCAGGAGGGCCTGTGCGGCCACGTTTAACATGTAACGATTCAAGTAAGCGGTCCCATTCCCGACCATCATCTACAATGTCAATTTGTTGTAGCCGCGTGAGGCCATCTACCTGTTGGTTGAACTGAGCAGTGATCGAGTTTGAACGATCGTGGCCTTTTACCCAAGCAATGTGCAATGTTCTCTGTCCTCCTATTTCCAACAGTTGCTTCCACTGTCTGTCTCCCAGATTGGGACTCTGTTCACCTGCCAATCGTAGGCTGCCCAGTGTCCTATCCATTCAGTGGCTCCTTTAAAAACAGCATATGAGTCAGTGTAAATGTAAGTAGCCCCATGTTGTGCAGCTAGTAGGACGGCTCTGAGTTCCCCTACCCTCCCCTGTTTCAATTGCTCTTTCCCCCGTTGCTACTTCCAGTGCTACGGCCTTGTATTTCCACTTGCTGTTCTCACGGTGAGATGACGCACCAGTAAACCACACTCCTGTAAGATCACTGCTGTCCCTCAAAGGAGGTGCTTCTTGGATCGGAGATGGTCTGTTTGGTGGGGATTGGAACTATAGGGCACCATCTATATCCTTTGGTATCCTTGTGAAGTAGCCTTGGATACTTTAACACTGCCTTCAGAGACTGGCTTGATTTCATTAATGCCTTCTAAATAAGCATACCACTTTCGAACTGTAGGTCTCTGGGCAATGCCAGCTGGTGGTGGTGTCCCTTTAAGGACCACATCTGGGAGGCGAAAAGGTCCCAGGAAAGATCACGCTCTGTTCTCTCCTTATCTGCTCTGCTCGTTGCAACGCTCGCACCAGGGACAGTAAACCCTTCTCCAGGTCTGAATATCTGCTCTCAGTATCATTGAAGGAGTGGGAGCAAAATTCTAATGGTCTCTCCGGTCCTGCTGGTCCCTTCTGCCATAAATTACAACGGGAACCATGTTCACTGAACCCCCATTCTACATGGACAGGGTCAGTTGGATGTATGGGGCCAAGCTGTTGGAATAACCTTAGCTCCTTTATTAGTAATTGCAGAGCATTAGTGTGTTGTTCAGTCCACACCCAGGATTTACCCTTTTTTGGCAAGCTATGAAGGGGGCGAGCAATGATGGAAAAGCCAGGGACGTGTTTACGCCAATAACTTAAATTCCCAGGACTTGCTGTAACTCCTTCACGCTGGATGGATTCTGGCCATGCTCTATTTTTTCCAGGGTATCCTGAGGGACAGAAGCAGCTCCCTTAATCCACCAGACCCCCAGGAATTTAACTTCCTGTGCGGGTCCCTGACACTTTGAGTCGGGAATTTCCAATCCCAAATCTGATAATGTTTTTCGGATGTTTTCCATCATGTCTTTTACACTTTCTTGGTTCTCTCCCCTATTAAGATGTCATCAATAATATATTGGTATACTGTACATCCCTGTGAAACAGGAATCTCTGATAGCACTTTAGCTAAAGCATTATGGGCAATAGTGGGGGAATGTTTGTATCCTTGCGGAAAGCGGTTAAAGGTATATTGGACTCCTTTCCATGTGAATGCAAACTGCGCTTTGTCCTGCTCAAGGAGGGGAATCATAAAAAAATATGTCTTTAACATCTAAGGCAACCCTCCAAGCATGGGCAGCTCCTTGTATCATTGTCACAATTTCCGCGATAGTCGGAACCGCAGCGGTCAGGGGTGCAGTGTTGGCGTTTAATTTTCCGTAATCTACTGTGAAACGCCATTGCCTTGTTGATTTCTTTACTGGCCACACCGGTGAAAAATAAGGCGAGTGAGTCCTCTTAATGATGTCCCTTTTTTCTAAATCTGATACCACTCTGTCTGCTCCTGCAACAGCAGCTGCAGGCAGTGGATACTACAGGACAGCAGAGATTTAGAGGGAGGGAAAGGTATGGAAGTTTCCAACAGACTCAATTTCACTGTGTCTATTACTTTTTCAAATCCTGCAAAACTTCACACTGTGGAGACATCATTAAGAAAAGCCATTAAGAAAACCCCGGGCGGCAGGCTTTCGTGGCGCCTTCAGCCTCAACACCACCCTTTCCCACTTGGCGCCGCGCCAGGCACAAAAATGGCCATAAGGCTGGAGATGGGTCCCACGCCCAAAGAGCCAGCAGGGAAAACTATGCCTTCTTCTAAAGCTCTTTGGGAACCGCTTGCGTAGCCCCACAGACATGGGAGCTGCGGGCTTTCCTGCTGCCTTCAGCCTCAAAACCACCCTTTCCCATTTGGCGCCGCGCCAGGCACAAAAATGGCCATACGGCTGGAGATGGGTCCCCCGCCCAAAGAGCCAGCAGGGAAAACTATGCCTTGTTCTAAAGCTCTTTGGGAACCGCTTGCATAGCCCCACAGACCTGGGGGCTGCAGGCTTTCCTGCTGCCTTCAGCCTCAAAGCCACCCTCTCCCACTTGGCGCCGCATCAGGCACAAAAATGGCCTATGGCTGGAGATGGGTCCCATGCCCAAAGAGCCAGCAAGGAAAACTATGCCTTGTTCTAAAGCTCTTTGGGAACCGCTTGCGTAGCCCCACAGACCTGGGGGCTGCAGGCTTTCCTGCTGCCTTCAGCCTCGACACCACCCTTTCCCACTTGGCGCCGCATCAGGCACAAAAATGGCCTATGGCTGGAGATGGGTCCCATACCCAAAGAGCCAGCAGGGAAAACTATGCCTTGTTCTAAAGCTCTTTGGGAACCGCTCGCGTAGCCCCACAGACCTGGGGGCTGCAGGCTTTCCTGCTGCCTTCAGCCTCAAAGCCACCCTTTCCGACTTGGCGTCGCGCCAGGCACAAAAATGGCCTATGGCTGGAGATAAGTCTCCCGCCCAAAGAGCCTGCAGGGAAAACTATGCCTTCTTCTAAAGCTCTTTGGGAACCGCTTGCGTAGCCCCACAGACCTGCGGGCTGCGGGCTTTCCTGCTGCCTTCAGCCTCAAAACCACCCTTTCCCATTTGGCGCCGCGCCAGGCACAAAAATGGCCATACGGCTGGAGATGGGTCCCCCGCCCAAAGATCCAGCAGGGAAAACTATGCCTTGTTCTAAAGCTCTTTGGGAACCTCTTGCGTAGCCCCACAGACCTGGGAGCTGCGGGCTTTCCTGCTACCTTCAGCCTCGATACCACCATTTCCGTCTGGGCGCCGGGCCAGGCACAAAAATGGCCATACGGCTGGAGATGGGTCCCCCGCCGAACGAGCCAGCAGGGAAAACTATGCCTTGTACTAAAGCTCTTTGGGAACCATTTGCGTAGCCCCACAGACCTGGGAGCTGCGGGCTTTGCTGCTGCCTTCAGCCTCAAAAACCACCCTTTCCCACTTGGCGCCGCGCCAGACACAAAAATGTCCATATTGCTGGAGATGGGTCCCCCGCCGAACGAGCCAGCAGGGAAAACTATGCCTTGTTCTAAAGCTCTTTGGGAACCACTTGCGTAGCCCCACAGACCTGGGGGCTGTGGGCTTTCCTGCTGCCTTCAGCCTCGACACCACCCTTTCCCACTTGGCGCCGGGACAGGCACAAAAATGGCCTATGGCTGGAGATGGGTCACCCGCCCAAAGAGCCAGCAGGGAAAACTATGCCTTGTTCTAAAGCTCTTTGGGAACCGCTTGCGTAGCCCCACAGACCTGGGGGCTGCGGGCTTTCCTGCTGCCTTCAGCCTCGAAAACCACCATTTCCCTCTGGGCACCGGGCCAGGCTCAAAAATGGCCATTCGGCTGGAGATGGGTCACCCGCCCAAAGAGCCAGCAGGGAAAACTATGCCTTGTTCTAAAGCTCTTTGGGAACCACTTGCGTAGCCCCACAGACGTGGGGGCTGCAGGCTTTCCTGCTGCCTTCAGCCTCGACACCACCCTTTCCCACTTGGCGTCGCGCCAGGCACAAAAATGGCCTATGGCTGGAGATGGGTCCCCCGCCCAAAGAGCCAGCAGGGAAAACTATGCCTTGTTCTAAAGCTCTTTGGGAACCGCTTGCTTGGCCCCACAGACCTGGGGGCTGCAGGGTTTGCTGCTGCCTTCAGCCTCAAAACCACCCTTTCCCACTTGGCGCCGCGCTAGGCACAAAAATGGCCATACGGCTGGAGATGGGTCCCCTACCCAAGGAGCCAGCAGGGAAAACTATGCCTTGTTCTAAAGCTCTTTGGGAACCGCTTGCGTAGCCCCACAGACCTGGGGGCTGCAGGCTTTCCTGCTGCCTTCAGCCTCAAAGCCACCCTTTCCCACTTGGCGCCGCATCAGGCACAAAAATGGCCTATGGCTGGAGATGGGTCCCATGCCCAAAGAGCCAGCAAGGAAAACTATGCCTTGTTCTAAAGCTCTTTGGGAACCGCTTGCGTAGCCCCACAGACCTGGGGGCTGCAGGCTTTCCTGCTGCCTTCAGCCTCAAAACCACCCTTTCCCACTTGGCGCCGCGCCAGGCACAAAAATGGCCTATGGCTGGAGATGGGTCCCATGCCCAAAGAGCCATCAGGGAAAACTATGCCTTGTTCTAAAGCTCTTTGGGAACCGCTTGCTTGGCCCCACAGACCTGGGGGCTGCGGGCTTTGCTGCTGCCTTCAGCCTCGAAAACCACCATTTCCCTCTGGGCACCGGGCCAGGCTCAAAAAAGGCCATACGGCTGGAGATGGGTCCCCCGCCCAAAGAGCCAGCAGGGAAAACTATGCCTTGTTCTAAAGCTCTTTGGGAACCGCTTGCATACCTCCACAGACCTGGGGGCTGTGCGCTTTGCTGCTGCCTTCAGCATCAAAACCACCCTTTCCCACTTGGCGCCGCGCTAGGCACAAAAATGGCCATACAGCTGGAGATGGGTCCCCTACCCAAGGAGCCAGCAGGGAAAACTATGCCTTGTTCTAAAGCTCTTTGGGAACCGCTTGCGTAGCCCCACAGACCTGAGGGCTGCGGGCTTTCCTGCTGCCTTCAGCCTCAAAGCCACCCTTTCCCACTTGGCGCCCCGCCAGGCACAAAAATGGCCTATGGCTGGAGATGGGTCCCCCGCCCAAAGAGCCAGCAGGGAAAACCATGCCTTGTTCTAAAGCTCTTTGGGAACCGCTTGCGTAGCCGCACAGACCTGGGGGCTGCAGGCTTTCCTGCTGCCTTCAGCCTCGACAACACCCTTTCCCATTTGGCGCCGCGCCAGGCACAAAAATGGCCATACGGCTGGAGATGGTACTCCCGCCCAAAGAGCCAGCAGGGAAAACTATGCCTTGTTCTAAAGCTCTTTGGGAACCGCTTGCGTAGCCCCACAGACCTGGGGGCTGCGGGCTTTCCTTCTGCCTTCAGCCTCAAAGCCACCATTTCCCTCTGGGCACCGGGCCAGGCAGAAAAATGGCCATAAGGCTGGAGATGGGTCCCACGCCCAAAGAGCCAGCAGGGAAAACTATGCCTTGTTCTAAAGCTCTTTGGGAACCGCTTGCGTAGCCCCACAGACCTGGGGGCTGCAGGCTTTCCTGCTGCCTTCAGCCTCAAAACCACCCTTTCCCACTTGGCACCGCTTTAGGCACAAAAATGGCCTATGGCTGGAGATGGGTCCCCTGCCCAAAGAACAAGCAGGGAAAACTATGCCTTGTTCTAAAGCTCTTTGGGAACCGCTTGCGTAGCCCCACAGACATGGGGGCTGCAGGCTTTCCTGCTGCCTTCAGCCTCGACACCACCCTTTCCCACTTGGCACCGCGCCAGGCTCAAAAATGGCCACACGGCTGGAGATGAGTCCCCCGCCCAAAGAGCCAGCAGGGAAAACTATGCCTTGTTCTAAAGCTCTTTGGGAACCGCTTGCGTAGCCCCACAGACCTGGGGGCTGCAGGCTCTCCTGCTGCCTTCAGCCTCGACAACACCCTTTCCCACTTGGCACCGCGCCAGGCACAGAAATGGCCATATGTCTGGATATGGGTCCCCTACCCAAGGAGCCAGCAGGGAAAGTTATGCCTTGTTCTAAAGCTCTTTGGGAACCGCTTGTGTAGCCCCACAGACCTGGGGGCTGCGTTCTTTCCTGCTGCCTTCAGCCTCGACACCACCCTTTCCCACTTGGCGCTGCGCCAGGCTCAAAAATGGCCATACGGCTGGAGATGGGTCCCCCGCCCAAGGAGCCAGCAGGGAAAACTATGCCTTGTTCTAAAGCTCTTTGGGAACTGCTTGCATAGCTCCACAGACCTGGGGGCTGTGCGCTTTGCTGCTGCCTTCAGCATCAAAACCACCCTTTCCCTTTTGGCGCCGCACCAGGCTCAAAAATGGCCATACGGCTGGAGATGGGTCCCCCGCCCAAAGAGCCAGCAGGGAAAACTATGCCTTGTTCTAAAGCTCTTTGGGAACCACTTGCGTAGCCCCACAGACGTGGGGGCTGCAGGCTTTCCTGCTGCCTTCAGCCTCGACACCACCCTTTCCCACTTGGCGTCGCGCCAGGCACAAAAATGGCCTATGGCTGGAGATGGGTCCCCCGCCCAAAGAGCCAGCAGGGAAAACTATGCCTTGTTTTAAAGCTCTTTGGGAACCGCTTGCTTGGCCCCACAGACCTGGGGGCTGCAGGGTTTGCTGCTGCCTTCAGCCTCAAAACCACCCTTTCCCACTTGGCGCCGCGCTAGGCACAAAAATGGCCATACGGCTGGAGATGGGTCCCCTACCCAAGGAGCCAGCAGGGAAAACTATGCCTTGTTCTAAA
The DNA here is from genome assembly GCF_028500815.1 of Rissa tridactyla. Taxonomy (NCBI): domain Eukaryota; kingdom Metazoa; phylum Chordata; class Aves; order Charadriiformes; family Laridae; genus Rissa; species Rissa tridactyla. The sequence goes on from NW_026529612.1 coordinate 44,367, forward strand.
GCTCTTTGGGAACCGCTTGCGTAGCCCCACAGACCTGGGGGCTGCAGGCTTTCCTGCTGCCTTCAGCCTCAAAGCCACCCTTTCCCACTTGGCGCCGCATCAGGCACAAAAATGGCCTATGGCTGGAGATGGGTCCCATGCCCAAAGAGCCAGCAAGGAAAACTATGCCTTGTTCTAAAGCTCTTTGGGAACCGCTTGCGTAGCCCCACAGACCTGGGGGCTGCAGGCTTTCCTGCTGCCTTCAGCCTCAAAACCACCCTTTCCCACTTGGCGCCGCGCCAGGCACAAAAATGGCCTATGGCTGGAGATGGGTCCCATGCCCAAAGAGCCATCAGGGAAAACTATGCCTTGTTCTAAAGCTCTTTGGGAACCGCTTGCTTGGCCCCACAGACCTGGGGGCTGCGGGCTTTGCTGCTGCCTTCAGCCTCGAAAACCACCATTTCCCTCTGGGCACCGGGCCAGGCTCAAAAAAGGCCATACGGCTGGAGATGGGTCCCCCGCCCAAAGAGCCAGCAGGGAAAACTATGCCTTGTTCTAAAGCTCTTTGGGAACCGCTTGCATACCTCCACAGACCTGGGGGCTGTGCGCTTTGCTGCTGCCTTCAGCATCAAAACCACCCTTTCCCACTTGGCGCCGCGCTAGGCACAAAAATGGCCATACAGCTGGAGATGGGTCCCCTACCCAAGGAGCCAGCAGGGAAAACTATGCCTTGTTCTAAAGCTCTTTGGGAACCGCTTGCGTAGCCACACAGACCTGGGGGCTGCAGGCTTTCCTGCTGCCTTCAGCCTCGAAAACCACCATTTCCCTCTGGGCACCGGGCCAGGCTCAAAAATGGCCATACGGCTGGAGATGGGTCCCCCGCCCAAAGAGCCAGCAGGGAAAACTATGCCTTGTTCTAAAGCTCTTTGGGAACCACTTGCGTAGCCCCACAGACGTGGGGGCTGCAGGCTTTCCTGCTGCCTTCAGCCTCGACACCACCCTTTCCCACTTGGCGTCGCGCCAGGCACAAAAATGGCCTATGGCTGGAGATGGGTCCCCCGCCCAAAGAGCCAGCAGGGAAAACTATGCCTTGTTTTAAAGCTCTTTGGGAACCGCTTGCTTGGCCCCACAGACCTGGGGGCTGCAGGGTTTGCTGCTGCCTTCAGCCTCAAAACCACCCTTTCCCACTTGGCGCCGCGCTAGGCACAAAAATGGCCATACGGCTGGAGATGGGTCCCCTACCCAAGGAGCCAGCAGGGAAAACTATGCCTTGTTCTAAAGCTCTTTGGGAACCGCTTGCGTAGCCCCACAGACCTGGGGGCTGCAGGCTTTCCTGCTGCCTTCAGCCTCAAAGCCACCCTTTCCCACTTGGCGCCGCATCAGGCACAAAAATGGCCTATGGCTGGAGATGGGTCCCATGCCCAAAGAGCCAGCAAGGAAAACTATGCCTTGTTCTAAAGCTCTTTGGGAACCGCTTGCGTAGCCCCACAGACCTGGGGGCTGCAGGCTTTCCTGCTGCCTTCAGCCTCAAAACCACCCTTTCCCACTTGGCGCCGCGCCAGGCACAAAAATGGCCTATGGCTGGAGATGGGTCCCATGCCCAAAGAGCCATCAGGGAAAACTATGCCTTGTTCTAAAGCTCTTTGGGAACCGCTTGCTTGGCCCCACAGACCTGGGGGCTGCGGGCTTTGCTGCTGCCTTCAGCCTCGAAAACCACCATTTCCCTCTGGGCACCGGGCCAGGCTCAAAAAAGGCCATACGGCTGGAGATGGGTCCCCCGCCCAAAGAGCCAGCAGGGAAAACTATGCCTTGTTCTAAAGCTCTTTGGGAACCGCTTGCATACCTCCACAGACCTGGGGGCTGTGCGCTTTGCTGCTGCCGTCAGCATCAAAACCACCCTTTCCCACTTGGCGCCGCGCTAGGCACAAAAATGGCCATACAGCTGGAGATGGGTCCCCTACCCAAGGAGCCAGCAGGGAAAACTATGCCTTGTTCTAAAGCTCTTTGGGAACCGCTTGCGTAGCCCCACAGACCTGAGGGCTGCGGGCTTTCCTGCTGCCTTCAGCCTCAAAGCCACCCTTTCCCACTTGGCGCCCCGCCAGGCACAAAAATGGCCTATGGCTGGAGATGGGTCCCCCGCCCAAAGAGCCAGCAGGGAAAACTATGCCTTGTTCTAAAGCTCTTTGGGAACCGCTTGCGTAGCCGCACAGACCTGGGGGCTGCAGGCTTTCCTGCTGCCTTCAGCCTCGACAACACCCTTTCCCATTTGGCGCCGCGCCAGGCACAAAAATGGCCATACGGCTGGAGATGGTACTCCCGCCCAAAGAGCCAGCAGGGAAAACTATGCCTTGTTCTAAAGCTCTTTGGGAACCGCTTGCGTAGCCCCACAGACCTGGGGGCTGCGGGCTTTCCTGCTGCCTTCGGCCTCAAAACCAACCTTTCCCTCTGGGCGCCGCGCCAGTCACAAAAATGGCCATACGGCTGGAGATGAGTCCCCCGCCCAAAGAGCCAGGAGGGAAAATTATGCCTTGTTCTAAAGCTCTTTGGGAACCGATTGCGTAGCCCCACAGACCTGGGGGCTGCAGGCTTTCCTGCTGCCTTCAGCCTCAAAGCCACCCTTTCCCACTTGGCGTCGCGCCAGGCACAAAAATGGCCATACGGCTGGAGATGGGTCCCCTACCCAAGGAGCCAGCAGGGAAAACTATGCCTTGTTCTAAAGCTCTTTGGGAACCGCTTGCGTAGCCCCACAGACCTGGGGGCTGCGGGCTTTCCTGCTGCCTTCAGCCTCAAAACCACCATTTCCCTCTGGGCACCGGGCCAGGCAGAAAAATGGCCATAAGGCTGGAGATGGGTCCCACGCCCAAAGAGCCAGCAGGGAAAACTATGCCTTGTTCTAAAGCTCTTTGGGAACCGCTTGCGTAGCCCCACAGACCTGGGGGCTGCAGGCTTTCCTGCTGCCTTCAGCCTCAAAACCACCCTTTCCCACTTGGCACCGCTTTAGGCACAAAAATGGCCTATGGCTGGAGATGGGTCCCCTGCCCAAAGAACAAGCAGGGAAAACTATGCCTTGTTCTAAAGCTCTTTGGGAACCGCTTGCGTAGCCCCACAGACATGGGGGCTGCAGGCTTTCCTGCTGCCTTCAGCCTCGACACCACCCTTTCCCACTTGGCACCGCGCCAGGCTCAAAAATGGCCACACGGCTGGAGATGAGTCCCCCGCCCAAAGAGCCAGCAGGGAAAACTATGCCTTGTTCTAAAGCTCTTTGGGAACCGCTTGCGTAGCCCCACAGACCTGGGGGCTGCAGGCTCTCCTGCTGCCTTCAGCCTCGACAACACCCTTTCCCACTTGGCACCGCGCCAGGCACAGAAATGGCCATATGTCTGGATATGGGTCCCCTACCCAAGGAGCCAGCAGGGAAAGTTATGCCTTGTTCTAAAGCTCTTTGGCAACCGCTTGTGTAGCCCCACAGACCTGGGGGCTGCGTTCTTTCCTGCTGCCTTCAGCCTCGACACCACCCTTTCCCACTTGGCGCTGCGCCAGGCTCAAAAATGGCCATACGGCTGGAGATGGGTCCCCCGCCCAAGGAGCCAGCAGGGAAAACTATGCCTTGTTCTAAAGCTCTTTGGGAACTGCTTGCATAGCTCCACAGACCTGGGGGCTGTGCGCTTTGCTGCTGCCTTCAGCATCAAAACCACCCTTTCCCTTTTGGCGCCGCACCAGGCACAAAAATGGCCATACAGCTGGAGATGGGTCCCCTGCCCAAGGAGCCAGCAGGGAAAACTATGCCTTGTTCTAAAGCTCTTTGGGAACCGCTTGCGTAGCCCCACAGACCTGGGGGCTACAGGCTTTGCTGCTGCCTTCAGCCTCAAAACCACCCTTTCCCACTTGGCGCCGCGCCAGGCACCAAAATGGCCATACGGCTGGAGATGGGTCCCCCGCCCAAAGAGCCAGCGGGGAAAACTATGCCTTGTTCTAAAGCTCTTTGGGAACCGCTTGCGTAGCCCCACAGACCTGGGGGCTGCGGGCTTTCCTGCTGCCTTCAGCCTCAAAAACCACCATTTCCCTCTGGGCACCGGGCCAGGCTCAAAAATGGCCATAAGGCTGGAGATGGGTCACCCGCCCAAAGAACAAGCAGGGAAAACTATGCCTTGTTCTAAAGCTCTTTGGGAACGGCTTGCGTAGCCCCACAGACCTGGGGGCTGCGGGCCTTCCTGCTGCCTTCAGCGTCGACACCACCCTTTCCCACTTGGCGCCGTGCCAGGCACTAAAATGGCCATATGGCTGGAGATGGGTCCCACGCCCTAAGAGCCAGCGGGGAAAACTATGCCTTGTTCTAAAGCTCTTTGGGAACCGCTTGCGTAGCCCCACAGACCTGGGGGCTGCGGGCTTTCCTGCTGCCTTCAGCCTCGACACCACCCTTTCCCACTTGGTGCCGCGCCAGGCACAAAAATGGCCTATGGCTGGAGATGGGTCCCCCGCCGAAAGAGCCAGCAGGGAAAACTATGCCTTGTTTTAAAGCTCTTTGGAAATCGCTTGCGTAGCCCCACAGACCTGGGGGCTGCGGGCTTTCCTGCTGCCTTCAGCCTCAAAGCCACCCTTTCCCACTTGGCGCCGCGCTAGGCACAAAAATGGCCTATGGCTGGAGATGAGTCCCCCGCCCAAGGAGCCAGCAGGGAAAACTATGCCTTGTTCTAAAGCTCTTTGGGAACCGCTTGCATAGCCCCACAGACCTGGGGGCTGCGGGCTTTCCTGCTGCCTTCAGCCTCAAAGCCACCCTTTCCCACTTGGCGCCGCATCAGGCACAAAAATGGCCTATGGCTGGAGATGGGTCCCCCGCCCAAAGAGCCAGCAGGGAAAACTATGCCTTGTTCTAAAGCTCTTTGGAAATCGCTTGCGTAGCCACACAGACCTGGGGGCTGCGGGCTTTCCTGCTCCCTTCAGCCTCAAAACCACCCTTTCCCACTTGGCGCCGCGCCAGGCACAAAAATGGCCATACGGCTGGAGATGGGTCCCCCGCCCAAAGAGCCGTCAGGGAAAACTATGCCTCGTTCTAAAGCTCTTTGGGAACCGCTTGCGTTGTCCCACAGACCTGGGGGCTGAGGGCTTTCCTGCTGCCTTTAGCCTCTAAACCACCCTTTCCCTCTGGGCGCTGGGCCAGGCACAAAAAAGGCCTATGGCTGGAGATGGGTCCCCCGCCCAAGGAGCCGTTAGGGAAAATTATACCTTGCTCTAAAGCTCTTTGGGAACCTCTTGCGTAGCCCCACAGACCTGGGTGCTGCAGGCTTTCCTGCTGCCTTCAGCCCCAAAACCACCCTTTCCCTACTTGGTGCCGCGCCAGGCACAAAAATGGCCATACGGATGGAGATGGGTCCCCTGCCCAAGGAGCCAGCAGGGAAAGCTATCCCTTGTTCTAAAGCTCTTTGGGAACCGCTTGCGTAGCCCCAAAGACCTGGGGGCTGCAGGCTTTCCTGCTGCCTTCAGCCTCGACACCACCCTTTCCATCCGGGCGCCGCGCCAGGCACAAAAAAGGCCTATGGCTGGAGATGGGTCCCCCGCCCAAAGAGCCAGCAGGGAAAACTATGCCTTGTTCTAAAGCTCTTTGGGAACCGCTTGCGTAGCCCCACAGACCTGGGGGCTGCGGGCTTTCCTGCTGCCTTCAGCCTCAAAACCACCCTTTCCCACTTGGCGCCGCGCCAGGCACCAAAATGGCCATACGGCTGGAGATGGGTCCCCCGCCCAAAGAGCCAGCGGGGAAAACTATGCCTTGTTCTAAAGCTCTTTGGGAACCGCTTGCGTAGCCCCACAGACCTGGGGGCTGCGGGCTTTCCTGCTGCCTTCAGCCTCAAAAACCACCATTTCCCTCTGGGCACCGGGACAGGCTCAAAAATGGCCATACGGCTGGAGATGGGTCACCCGCCCAAGGAGCCAGCAGGGAAAACTATGCCTTGTTCTAAAACTCTTTGGGAACCGCTTGCGTTGTCCCACAGACCTGGGGGCTGAGGGCTTTCCTGCTGCCTTTAGCCTCTAAACCACCCTTTCCCTCTGGGCGCTGGGCCAGGCACAAAAAAGGCCTATGGCTGGAGATGGGTCCCTCGCCCAAGGAGCCGTTAGGGAAAATTATACCTTGCTCTAAAGCTCTTTGGGAACCTCTTGCGTAGCCCCACAGACCTGGGTGCTGCAGGCTTTCCTGCTGCCTTCAGCCCCAAAACCACCCTTTCCCTACTTGGTGCCGCGCCAGGCACAAAAATGGCCATACGGCTGGAGATGGGTCCCCTGCCCAAGGAGCCAGCAGGGAAAGCTATCCCTTGTTCTAAAGCTCTTTGGGAACCGCTTGCGTAGCCCCAAAGACCTGGGGGCTGCAGGCTTTCCTGCTGCCTTCAGCCTCGACACCACCCTTTCCATCCGGGCGCCGCGCCAGGCACAAAAAAGGCCTATGGCTGGAGATGGGTCCCCCGCCCAAAGAGCCAGCAGGGAAAACTATGCCTTGTTCTAAAGCTCTTTGGGAACCGCTTGCGTAGCCCCACAGACCTGGGGGCTGCGGGCTTTCCTGCTGCCTTCAGCCTCGACAACACCCTTTCCCTCTGGGCGCCGCGCCAGGCACAAAAATGGCCATACGGCTGGAGATGGGTCCCCCGCCCAAAGAGCCAGCAGGGAAAACTATGCCTTGTTCTAAAGCTCTTTGGGAACCGCTTGCGTTGTCCCACAGACCTGGGGGCTGCGGGCTTTCCTGCTGCCTTCAGCCTCAAAACCACCCTTTCCCACTTGGCGCCGCGCTAGGCACAAAAATGGCCTATGGCTGGAGATGGGTCCCCTGCCCAAAGAGCCAGCAGGGAAAACTATGCCTTGTTTTAAAGCTCTTTGGGAACCGCTTGCGTAGCCCCACAGACCTGGGGGCTGCGGGCTTTCCTGCTGCCTTCAGCCTCAAAGCCACCCTTTCCCACTTGGCGCCGCGCCAGGCTCAAAAATGGCCATACGGCTGGAGATGGGTCCCCCGCCCAAGGAGCCAGCAGGGAAAACTATGCCTTGTTCTAAAGCTCTTTGGGAACCGCTTGCATAGCCCCACAGACCTGGGGGCTGCAGGCTTTCCTGCTGCCTTCAGCCTCAAAGCCACCCTTTCCCACTTGGCGCCGCATCAGGCACAAAAATGGCCTATGGCTGGAGATGGGTCCCCCGCCCAAAGAGCCAGCAGGGAAAACTATGCCTTGTTCTAAAGCTCTTTGGAAATCGCTTGCGTAGCCACACAGACCTGGGGGCTGCGGGCTTTCCTGCTCCCTTCAGCCTCAAAACCACCCTTTCCCACTTGGCGCCGCGCCAGGCACAAAAATGGCCATACGGCTGGACATGGGTCCCCCGCCCAAAGAGCCATCAGGGAAAACTATGCCTCGTTCTAAAGCTCTTTGGGAACCGCTTGCGTAGCCCCACAGACCTGGGGGCTGCAGGCTTTCCTGCTGCCTTCAGCCTCGACACCACCCTTTCCATCCGGGCGCCGCGCCAGGCACAAAAAAGGCCTATGGCTGGAGATGGGTCCCCCGCCCAAAGAGCCAGCAGGGAAAACTATGCCTTGTTCTAAAGCTCTTTGGGAACCGTTTGCGTAGCCCCACAGACCTGGGGGCTGCGGGCTTTCCTGCTGCCTTCAGCCTCAAAACCACCCTTTCCCTCGGGGCGCCGTGCCAGGCACAAAAAAGGCCATACGGCTGGAGATGGGTCCCCCGCCCAAAGAGCCAGCAGGGAAAACTATGCCTTGTTCTAAAGCTCTTTGGGAACCGCTTGCGTAGCCCCACAGACCTGGGGGCTGCGGGCTTTCCTGCTGCCTTCAGCCTCAAAACTACCCTTTCCCACTTGGCGCTGCGCCAGGCACAAAAATGGCCATACGGCTGCAGATGGGCCCCTGCACAAGGAGCCAGCAGGGAAAACTATGCCTTGTTCTAAAGCTCTTTGGGAACCGCTTGCGTAGCCCCAGAGACATGGGGGCTGCGGGCTTTCCTGCTGCCTTCAGCCTCGACACCACCCTTTCCCACTTGGCGCCGTGCCAGGCCCAAAAATGGCCATATGGCTGGAGATGGGTCCCCCGCCCAAAGATTCAGCAGGGAAAATTATGCCTTGTTCTAAAGCTCTTTGGGAACCGCTTGCGTTGTCCCAAAGACCTGGGAGCTAAGGGCTTTCCTGCTGCCTTCTCACTCAAAACCAACCTTTCCCTCTGGGCGCCGCGCCAGGCACAAAAAAGGCCATACGGCTGAAGATGGGTCCCCTGCCCAAGGAGCCAGCAGGGAAAACTATGCCTTGTTCTAAAGCTCTTTGGGAATCGCTTGCGTAGCCCCTCAGACCAGGGGGCTGCGGGCTTTCCTGCTGCGTTCAGCCTCGACAACACCCTTTCCCACTTGGCGCCGCGCCAGGCACAATAATGGCCATACGGCTGGAGATGGGTCCCCTGCCAAAACAGCCATCAGGGAAAATTATGCCTTGTTCTAAAGCTCTTTGGTAACTACTTGCGTAGCCCCACAGACCTGGGGGCTGCGGGCCTTCCTGCTGCCTTCAGCCTCGACACCACCCTTTCCCACTTGGTGCCGCGCCAGGCACAAAAATGGCCATACGGCTGGAGATGGGTTACCTGCCCAAGGAGCCATCAGGGAAAAATATGCCTTGTTCTAAAGCTCTTTGGGAACCGCTTGCGCAGACCCACAGACCTGGGGGCTGCGGGCTTTCCTGCTGCCTTCAGCCTCAAAACCACCCTTTCCCACTGGGAACCGCGCCAGGCACAAAAATGGCCATACGGCTGGAGATGGGTCTCACGCCCAAAGAGCCAGCAGGGAAAACTATGCCTTGTTCTAAAGCCCTTTGGGAACCGCTTGCGTAGCCCCACAGACCTGGGGGCTGCGGGCTTTCCTGCTGCCTTCGGCCTCAAAACCAACCTTTCCCTCTGGGCGCCGCGCCAGGCCCCAAAATGGCCATACGGCTGGAGATGGGTCCCCTGCCCAAGGAGCCAGCAGGGAAAACTATGCCTTGTTCTAAAGCTCTTTGGAAATCGCTTGCGTAGCCACACAGACCTGGGGGCTGCGGGCTTTCCTGCTGCCTTCAGCCTCGACACCACCCTTTCCATCTGGGCGCCGCGCCAGTCACAAAAATGGCGTATGGCTGGAGATGGATCCCCCGCCCAAAGAGCCAGCAGGGAAAACTATGCCTTGTTCTAAAGCTCTTTGGGAACCGCTTGCGTAGCCCCACAGACCTGAGGGCTGCGGGCTTTCCTGCTGCCTTCAGCCTCAAAACCACACTTTCCCACTTGCCACTACGCCATGCACAAAAATGGCCACACGGCTGGAGATGGGTCCCCTGCCCAAGGAGCCAGCAGGGAAAACTATGCCTTGTTCTAAAGCTCTTTGGGAACCACTTGCGTAGCCCCACAGACCTGGGGGCTGCAGGCTTTCCTGCTGCCTTCAGCATCGACACCACCCTTTCCCACTTGGCGCCGTGCCAGGCCCAAAAATGGCCATATGTCTGGAGATGGGTCCCCCGCCCAAAGAGCCAGCAGGGAAAACTATGCCTTGTTCTAAAGCTCTTTGGGAACCGCTTGCGTTGTCCCAAAGACCTGGGGGCTGCGGGCTTTCCTGCTGCCTTCAGCCTCAAAACCACCCTTTCCCACTTGGCGCCGCGCCAGGAGCAAAAACGGCCATATGGCTGGAGATGGGTCCCCCGCCCAAGGAGCCACCAGGCAAAACTATGCCTTGTTCTAAAGGTCTTTTGGAAGCACTTGCGTAGCCCCACAGACCTAGCGGCTGCGGGCTTTCCTGCTGCCTTCAGCCTCGACAACACCCTTTCCCACTTGGGGCTGCGCCAGGCACAATAATGGCCATACGGCTGGAGATGGGTCCCCTGCCAAAAGAGCCATCAGGGAAAACTATGCCTTGTTCTAAAGCTCTTTGGGTACCGCTTGCGTAGCCCCACAGACCTGGGAGCTAAGGGCTTTCCTGCTGCCTTCTCACTCAAAACCACCCTTTCCCTCTGGGCGCCGCGCCAGGCACAAAAAAGGCCATACGGCTGAAGATGGGTCCCCTGCCCAAGGAGCCAGCAGGGAAAACTATGCCTTGTTCTAAAGCTCTTTGGGAATCGCTTGCGTAGCCCCTCAGACCTGGGGGCTGCGGGCTTTCCTGCTGCGTTCAGCCTCGACAACACCCTTTCCCTCTGGGCGCCGCGCCAGGCACAAAAATGGCCATATGGCTGGAGATGTGTCCCCCGCCCAAAGAGCCAGCAGGGAAAACTATGCCTTGTTCTAAAGCTCTTTGGAAATCGCTTGCGTAGCCACACAGACCTGGGGGCTGCGGGCTTTCCTGCTCCCTTCAGCCTCAAAACCACCCTTTCCCACTTGGCGCCGCGCCAGGCACAAAAATGGCCATACGGCTGGACATGGGTCCCCCGCCCAAAGAGCCATCAGGGAAAACTATGCCTCGTTCTAAAGCTCTTTGGGAACCGCTTGCGTTGTCCCACAGACCTGGGGGCTGAGGGCTTTCCTGCTGCCTTTAGCCTCTAAACCACCCTTTCCCTCTGGGCGCTGGGCCAGGCACAAAAAAGGCCTATGGCTGGAGATGGGTCCCCCGCCCAAGGAGCCGTTAGGGAAAATTATACCTTGCTCTAAAGCTCTTTGGGAACCTCTTGCGTAGCCCCACAGACCTGGGTGCTGCAGGCTTTCCTGCTGCCTTCAGCCCCAAAACCACCCTTTCCCTACTTGGTGCCGCGCCAGGCACAAAAATGGCCATACGGCTGGAGATGGGTCCCCTGCCCAAGGAGCCAGCAGGGAAAGCTATCCCTTGTTCTAAAGCTCTTTGGGAACCGCTTGCGTAGCCCCACAGACCTGGGGGCTGCAGGCTTTCCTGCTGCCTTCAGCCTCGACACCACCCTTTCCATCCGGGCGCCGCGCCAGGCACAAAAAAGGCCTATGGCTGGAGATGGGTCCCCCGCCCAAAGAGCCAGCAGGGAAAACTATGCCTTGTTCTAAAGCTCTTTGGGAACCGCTTGCGTAGCCCCACAGACCTGGGGGCTGCGGGCTTTCCTGCTGCCTTCAGCCTCAAAACCACCCTTTCCCACTTGGCGCCGCGCCAGGCACCAAAATGGCCATACGGCTGGAGATGGGTCCCACGCACAAAGAGCCAGCGGGGAAAACTATGCCTTGTTCTAAAGCTCTTTGGGAACCGCTTGCGTAGCCCCTCAGACCTGGGGGCTGCGGGCTTTCCTGCTGCCTTCAGCCTCAAAAACCACCATTTCCCTCTGGGCACCGGGCCAGGCTCAAAAATGGCCATACGGCTGGAGATGGGTCACCCGCCCAAGGAGCCAGCAGGGAAAACTATGCCTTGTTCTAAAGCTCTTTGGGAACCGCTTGCGTTGTCCCACAGACCTGGGGGCTGAGGGCTTTCCTGCTGCCTTTAGCCTCTAAACCACCCTTTCCCTCTGGGCGCTGGGCCAGGCACAAAAAAGGCCTATGGCTGGAGATGGGTCCCTCGCCCAAGGAGCCGTTATGGAAAATTATACCTTGCTCTAAAGCTCTTTGGGAACCTCTTGCGTAGCCCCACAGACCTGGGTGCTGCAGGCTTTCCTGCTGCCTTCAGCCCCAAAACCACCCTTTCCCTACTTGGTGCCGCGCCAGGCACAAAAATGGCCATACGGCTGGAGATGGGTCCCCTGCCCAAGGAGCCAGCAGGGAAAGCTATCCCTTGTTCTAAAGCTCTTTGGGAACCGCTTGCGTAGCCCCAAAGACCTGGGGGCTGCGGGCTTTCCTGCTGCCTTCAGCCTCGACACCACCCTTTCCCACTTGGTGCCGCGCCAGGCACAAAAATGGCCTATGGCTGGAGATGGGTCCCCCGCCGAAAGAGCCAGCAGGGAAAACTATGCCTTGTTTTAAAGCTCTTTGGGAACCGCTTGCGTAGCCCCACAGACCTGGGGGCTGCGGGCTTTCCTGCTGCCTTCAGCCTCAAAGCCACCCTTTCCCACTTGGCGCCGCGCTAGGCACAAAAATGGCCTATGGCTGGAGATGAGTCCCCCGCCCAAGGAGCCAGCAGGGAAAACTATGCCTTGTTCTAAAGCTCTTTGGGAACCGCTTGCATAGCCCCACAGACCTGGGGGCTGCAGGCTTTCCTGCTGCCTTCAGCCTCAAAGCCACCCTTTCCCACTTGGCGCCGCATCAGGCACAAAAATGGCCTATGGCTGGAGATGGGTCCCCCGCCCAAAGAGCCAGCAGGGAAAACTATGCCTTGTTCTAAAGCTCTTTGGAAATCGCTTGCGTAGCCACACAGACCTGGGGGCTGCGGGCTTTCCTGCTCCCTTCAGCCTCAAAACCACCCTTTCCCACTTGGCGCCGCGCCAGGCACAAAAATGGCCATACGGCTGGAGATGGGTCCCCCGCCCAAAGAGCCGTCAGGGAAAACTATGCCTCGTTCTAAAGCTCTTTGGGAACCGCTTGCGTTGTCCCACAGACCTGGGGGCTGAGGGCTTTCCTGCTGCCTTTAGCCTCTAAACCACCCTTTCCCTCTGGGCGCTGGGCCAGGCACAAAAAAGGCCTATGGCTGGAGATGGGTCCCCCGCCCAAGGAGCCGTTAGGGAAAATTATACCTTGCTCTAAAGCTCTTTGGGAACCTCTTGCGTAGCCCCACAGACCTGGGTGCTGCAGGCTTTCCTGCTGCCTTCAGCCCCAAAACCACCCTTTCCCTACTTGGTGCCGCGCCAGGCACAAAAATGGCCATACGGATGGAGATGGGTCCCCTGCCCAAGGAGCCAGCAGGGAAAGCTATCCCTTGTTCTAAAGCTCTTTGGGAACCGCTTGCGTAGCCCCAAAGACCTGGGGGCTGCGGGCTTTCCTGCTGCCTTCAGCCTCGACACCACCCTTTCCATCCGGGCGCCGCGCCAGGCACAAAAAAGGCCTATGGCTGGAGATGGGTCCCCCGCCCAAAGAGCCAGCAGGGAAAACTATGCCTTGTTCTAAAGCTCTTTGGGAACCGCTTGCGTAGCCCCACAGACCTGGGGGCTGCGGGCTTTCCTGCTGCCTTCAGCCTCAAAACCACCCTTTCCCACTTGGCGCCGCGCCAGGCACCAAAATGGCCATACGGCTGGAGATGGGTCCCCCGCCCAAAGAGCCAGCGGGGAAAACTATGCCTTGTTCTAAAGCTCTTTGGGAACCGCTTGCGTAGCCCCACAGACCTGGGGGCTGCGGGCTTTCCTGCTGCCTTCAGCCTCAAAAACCACCATTTCCCTCTGGGCACCGGGCCAGGCTCAAAAATGGCCATACGGCTGGAGATGGGTCACCCGCCCAAGGAGCCAGCAGGGAAAACTATGCCTTGTTCTAAAGCTCTTTGGGAACCGCTTGCGTTGTCCCACAGACCTGGGGGCTGAGGGCTTTCCTGCTGCCTTTAGCCTCTAAACCACCCTTTCCCTCTGGGCGCTGGGCCAGGCACAAAAAAGGCCTATGGCTGGAGATGGGTCCCTCGCCCAAGGAGCCGTTAGGGAAAATTATACCTTGCTCTAAAGCTCTTTGGGAACCTCTTGCGTAGCCCCACAGACCTGGGTGCTGCAGGCTTTCCTGCTGCCTTCAGCCCCAAAACCACCCTTTCCCTACTTGGTGCCGCGCCAGGCACAAAAATGGCCATACGGCTGGAGATGGGTCCCCTGCCCAAGGAGCCAGCAGGGAAAGCTATCCCTTGTTCTAAAGCTCTTTGGGAACCGCTTGCGTAGCCCCAAAGACCTGGGGGCTGCGGGCTTTCCTGCTGCCTTCAGCCTCGACACCACCCTTTCCATCCGGGCGCCGCGCCAGGCACAAAAAAGGCCTATGGCTGGAGATGGGTCCCCCGCCCAAAGAGCCAGCAGGGAAAACTATGCCTTGTTCTAAAGCTCTTTGGGAACCGCTTGCGTAGCCCCACAGACCTGGGGGCTGCGGGCTTTCCTGCTGCCTTCAGCCTCGACAACACCCTTTCCCTCTGGGCGCCGCGCCAGGCACAAAAATGGCCATACGGCTGGAGATGGGTCCCCCGCCCAAAGAGCCAGCAGGGAAAACTATGCCTTGTTCTAAAGCTCTTTGGGAACCGCTTGCGTTGTCCCACAGACCTGGGGGCTGCGGGCTTTCCTGCTGCCTTCAGCCTCAAAACCACCCTTTCCCACTTGGCGCCGCGCTAGGCACAAAAATGGCCTATGGCTGGAGATGGGTCCCCTGCCCAAAGAGCCAGCAGGGAAAACTATGCCTTGTTTTAAAGCTCTTTGGGAACCGCTTGCGTAGCCCCACAGACCTGGGGGCTGCGGGCTTTCCTGCTGCCTTCAGCCTCAAAGCCACCCTTTCCCACTTGGCGCCGCGCCAGGCTCAAAAATGGCCATACGGCTGGAGATGGGTCCCCCGCCCAAGGAGCCAGCAGGGAAAACTATGCCTTGTTCTAAAGCTCTTTGGGAACCGCTTGCATAGCCCCACAGACCTGGGGGCTGCAGGCTTTCCTGCTGCCTTCAGCCTCAAAGCCACCCTTTCCCACTTGGCGCCGCATCAGGCACAAAAATGGCCTATGGCTGGAGATGGGTCCCCCGCCCAAAGAGCCAGCAGGGAAAACTATGCCTTGTTCTAAAGCTCTTTGGAAATCGCTTGCGTAGCCACACAGACCTGGGGGCTGCGGGCTTTCCTGCTCCCTTCAGCCTCAAAACCACCCTTTCCCACTTGGCGCCGCGCCAGGCACAAAAATGGCCATACGGCTGGACATGGGTCCCCCGCCCAAAGAGCCATCAGGGAAAACTATGCCTCGTTCTAAAGCTCTTTGGGAACCGCTTGCGTAGCCCCACAGACCTGGGGGCTGCAGGCTTTCCTGCTGCCTTCAGCCTCGACACCACCCTTTCCATCCGGGCGCCGCGCCAGGCACAAAAAAGGCCTATGGCTGGAGATGGGTCCCCCGCCCAAAGAGCCAGCAGGGAAAACTATGCCTTGTTCTAAAGCTCTTTGGGAACCGTTTGCGTAGCCCCACAGACCTGGGGGCTGCGGGCTTTCCTGCTGCCTTCAGCCTCAAAACCACCCTTTCCCTCGGGGCGCCGTGCCAGGCACAAAAAAGGCCATACGGCTGGAGATGGGTCCCCCGCCCAAAGAGCCAGCAGGGAAAACTATGCCTTGTTCTAAAGCTCTTTGGGAACCGCTTGCGTAGCCCCACAGACCTGGGGGCTGCGGGCTTTCCTGCTGCCTTCAGCCTCAAAACTACCCTTTCCCACTTTGCGCTGCGCCAGGCACAAAAATGGCCATACGGCTGCAGATGGGCCCCTGCACAAGGAGCCAGCAGGGAAAACTATGCCTTGTTCTAAAGCTCTTTGGGAACCGCTTGCGTAGCCCCAGAGACATGGGGGCTGCGGGCTTTCCTGCTGCCTTCAGCCTCGACACCACCCTTTCCCACTTGGCGCCGTGCCAGGCCCAAAAATGGCCATATGGCTGGAGATGGGTCCCCCGCCCAAAGATTCAGCAGGGAAAATTATGCCTTGTTCTAAAGCTCTTTGGGAACCGCTTGCGTTGTCCCAAAGACCTGGGAGCTAAGGGCTTTCCTGCTGCCTTCTCACTCAAAACCAACCTTTCCCTCTGGGCGCCGCGCCAGGCACAAAAAAGGCCATACGGCTGAAGATGGGTCCCCTGCCCAAGGAGCCAGCAGGGAAAACTATGCCTTGTTCTAAAGCTCTTTGGGAATCGCTTGCGTAGCCCCTCAGACCAGGGGGCTGCGGGCTTTCCTGCTGCGTTCAGCCTCGACAACACCCTTTCCCACTTGGCGCCGCGCCAGGCACAATAATGGCCATACGGCTGGAGATGGGTCCCCTGCCAAAACAGCCATCAGGGAAAATTATGCCTTGTTCTAAAGCTCTTTGGTAACTACTTGCGTAGCCCCACAGACCTGGGGGCTGCGGGCCTTCCTGCTGCCTTCAGCCTCGACACCACCCTTTCCCACTTGGTGCCGCGCCAGGCACAAAAATGGCCATACGGCTGGAGATGGGTTACCTGCCCAAGGAGCCATCAGGGAAAAATATGCCTTGTTCTAAAGCTCTTTGGGAACCGCTTGCGCAGACCCACAGACCTGGGGGCTGCGGGCTTTCCTGCTGCCTTCAGCCTCAAAACCACCCTTTCCCACTGGGAACCGCGCCAGGCACAAAAATGGCCATACGGCTGGAGATGGGTCTCACGCCCAAAGAGCCAGCAGGGAAAACTATGCCTTGTTCTAAAGCCCTTTGGGAACCGCTTGCGTAGCCCCACAGACCTGGGGGCTGCGGGCTTTCCTGCTGCCTTCGGCCTCAAAACCAACCTTTCCCTCTGGGCGCCGCGCCAGGCCCCAAAATGGCCATACGGCTGGAGATGGGTCCCCTGCCCAAGGAGCCAGCAGGGAAAACTATGCCTTGTTCTAAAGCTCTTTGGAAATCGCTTGCGTAGCCACACAGACCTGGGGGCTGCGGGCTTTCCTGCTGCCTTCAGCCTCGACACCACCCTTTCCATCTGGGCGCCGCGCCAGTCACAAAAATGGCGTATGGCTGGAGATGGGTCCCCCGCCCAAAGAGCCAGCAGGGAAAACTATGCCTTGTTCTAAAGCTCTTTGGGAACCGCTTGCGTAGCCCCACAGACCTGAGGGCTGCGGGCTTTCCTGCTGCCTTCAGCCTCAAAACCACACTTTCCCACTTGCCACTACGCCATGCACAAAAATGGCCACACGGCTGGAGATGGGTCCCCTGCCCAAGGAGCCAGCAGGGAAAACTATGCCTTGTTCTAAAGCTCTTTGGGAACCACTTGCGTAGCCCCACAGACCTGGGGGCTGCAGGCTTTCCTGCTGCCTTCAGCATCGACACCACCCTTTCCCACTTGGCGCCGTGCCAGGCCCAAAAATGGCCATATGTCTGGAGATGGGTCCCCCGCCCAAAGAGCCAGCAGGGAAAACTATGCCTTGTTCTAAAGCTCTTTGGGAACCGCTTGCGTTGTCCCAAAGACCTGGGGGCTGCGGGCTTTCCTGCTGCCTTCAGCCTCAAAACCACCCTTTCCCACTTGGCGCCGCGCCAGGAGCAAAAACGGCCATATGGCTGGAGATGGGTCCCCCGCCCAAGGAGCCACCAGGCAAAACTATGCCTTGTTCTAAAGGTCTTTTGGAAGCACTTGCGTAGCCCCACAGACCTAGCGGCTGCGGGCTTTCCTGCTGCCTTCAGCCTCGACAACACCCTTTCCCACTTGGGGCTGCGCCAGGCACAATAATGGCCATACGGCTGGAGATGGGTCCCCTGCCAAAAGAGCCATCAGGGAAAACTATGCCTTGTTCTAAAGCTCTTTGGGTACCGCTTGCGTAGCCCCACAGACCTGGGAGCTAAGGGCTTTCCTGCTGCCTTCTCACTCAAAACCACCCTTTCCCTCTGGGCGCCGCGCCAGGCACAAAAAAGGCCATACGGCTGAAGATGGGTCCCCTGCCCAAGGAGCCAGCAGGGAAAACTATGCCTTGTTCTAAAGCTCTTTGGGAATCGCTTGCGTAGCCCCTCAGACCTGGGGGCTGCGGGCTTTCCTGCTGCGTTCAGCCTCGACAACACCCTTTCCCTCTGGGCGCCGCGCCAGGCACAAAAATGGCCATATGGCTGGAGATGTGTCCCCCGCCCAAAGAGCCAGCAGGGAAAACTATGCCTTGTTCTAAAGCTCTTTGGAAATCGCTTGCGTAGCCACACAGACCTGGGGGCTGCGGGCTTTCCTGCTCCCTTCAGCCTCAAAACCACCCTTTCCCACTTGGCGCCGCGCCAGGCACAAAAATGGCCATACGGCTGGACATGGGTCCCCCGCCCAAAGAGCCATCAGGGAAAACTATGCCTCGTTCTAAAGCTCTTTGGGAACCGCTTGCGTTGTCCCACAGACCTGGGGGCTGAGGGCTTTCCTGCTGCCTTTAGCCTCTAAACCACCCTTTCCCTCTGGGCGCTGGGCCAGGCACAAAAAAGGCCTATGGCTGGAGATGGGTCCCCCGCCCAAGGAGCCGTTAGGGAAAATTATACCTTGCTCTAAAGCTCTTTGGGAACCTCTTGCGTAGCCCCACAGACCTGGGTGCTGCAGGCTTTCCTGCTGCCTTCAGCCCCAAAACCACCCTTTCCCTACTTGGTGCCGCGCCAGGCACAAAAATGGCCATACGGCTGGAGATGGGTCCCCTGCCCAAGGAGCCAGCAGGGAAAGCTATCCCTTGTTCTAAAGCTCTTTGGGAACCGCTTGCGTAGCCCCACAGACCTGGGGGCTGCAGGCTTTCCTGCTGCCTTCAGCCTCGACACCACCCTTTCCATCCGGGCGCCGCGCCAGGCACAAAAAAGGCCTATGGCTGGAGATGGGTCCCCCGCCCAAAGAGCCAGCAGGGAAAACTATGCCTTGTTCTAAAGCTCTTTGGGAACCGCTTGCGTAGCCCCACAGACCTGGGGGCTGCGGGCTTTCCTGCTGCCTTCAGCCTCAAAACCACCCTTTCCCACTTGGCGCCGCGCCAGGCACCAAAATGGCCATACGGCTGGAGATGGGTCCCACGCACAAAGAGCCAGCGGGGAAAACTATGCCTTGTTCTAAAGCTCTTTGGGAACCGCTTGCGTAGCCCCTCAGACCTGGGGGCTGCGGGCTTTCCTGCTGCCTTCAGCCTCAAAAACCACCATTTCCCTCTGGGCACCGGGCCAGGCTCAAAAATGGCCATACGGCTGGAGATGGGTCACCCGCCCAAGGAGCCAGCAGGGAAAACTATGCCTTGTTCTAAAGCTCTTTGGGAACCGCTTGCGTTGTCCCACAGACCTGGGGGCTGAGGGCTTTCCTGCTGCCTTTAGCCTCTAAACCACCCTTTCCCTCTGGGCGCTGGGCCAGGCACAAAAAAGGCCTATGGCTGGAGATGGGTCCCTCGCCCAAGGAGCCGTTATGGAAAATTATACCTTGCTCTAAAGCTCTTTGGGAACCTCTTGCGTAGCCCCACAGACCTGGGTGCTGCAGGCTTTCCTGCTGCCTTCAGCCCCAAAACCACCCTTTCCCTACTTGGTGCCGCGCCAGGCACAAAAATGGCCATACGGCTGGAGATGGGTCCCCTGCCCAAGGAGCCAGCAGGGAAAGCTATCCCTTGTTCTAAAGCTCTTTGGGAACCGCTTGCGTAGCCCCAAAGACCTGGGGGCTGCAGGCTTTCCTGCTGCCTTCAGCCTCGACACCACCCTTTCCATCCGGGCGCCGCGCCAGGCACAAAAAAGGCCTATGGCTGGAGATGGGTCCCCCGCCCAAAGAGCCAGCAGGGAAAACTATGCCTTGTTCTAAAGCTCTTTGGGAACCGCTTGCGTAGCCCCACAGACCTGGGGGCTGCGGGCTTTCCTGCTGCCTTCAGCCTCGACAACACCCTTTCCCTCTGGGCGCCGCGCCAGGCACAAAAATGGCCATACGGCTGGACCTGGGTCCCCCGCCCAAAGAGCCAGCAGGGAAAACTATGCCTTGTTCTAAAGCTCTTTGGGAACCGCTTGCGTTGTCCCACAGACCTGGGGGCTGCGGGCTTTCCTGCTGCCTTCAGCCTCAAAACCACCCTTTCCCACTTGGCGCCGCGCTAGGCACAAAAATGGCCTATGGCTGGAGATGGGTCCCCTGCCCAAAGAGCCAGCAGGGAAAACTATGCCTTGATTTAAAGCTCTTTGGGAACCGCTTGCGTAGCCCCACAGACCTGGGGGCTGCGGGCTTTCCTGCTGCCTTCAGCCTCAAAGCCACCCTTTCCCACTTGGCGCCGCGCCAGGCTCAAAAATGGCCATACGGCTGGAGATGGGTCCCCCGCCCAAGGAGCCAGCAGGGAAAACTATGCCTTGTTCTAAAGCTCTTTGGGAACCGCTTGCGTAGCCGCACAGACCTGGGGGCTGCAGGCTTTCCTGCTGCCTTCAGCCTCAAAGCCACCCTTTCCCACTTGGCGCCGCATCAGGCACAAAAATGGCCTATGGCTGTAGATGGGTCCCCCGCCCAAAGAGCCAGCAGGGAAAACTATGCCTTGTTCTAAAGCTCTTTGGAAATCGCTTGCGTAGCCACACAGACCTGGGGGCTGCGGGCTTTCCTGCTCCCTTCAGCCTCAAAACCACCCTTTCCCACTTGGCGCCGCGCCAGGCACAAAAATGGCCATACGGCTGGACATGGGTCCCCCGCCCAAAGAGCCATCAGGGAAAACTATGCCTCGTTCTAAAGCTCTTTGGGAACCGCTTGCGTAGCCCCACAGACCTGGGGGCTGCAGGCTTTCCTGCTGCCTTCAGCCTCGACACCACCCTTTCCATCCGGGCGCCGCGCCAGGCACAAAAAAGGCCTATGGCTGGAGATGGGTCCCCCGCCCAAAGAGCCAGCAGGGAAAACTATGCCTTGTTCTAAAGCTCTTTGGGAACCGTTTGCGTAGCCCCACAGACCTGGGGGCTGCGGGCTTTCCTGCTGCCTTCAGCCTCAAAACCACCCTTTCCCTCGGGGCGCCGTGCCAGGCACAAAAAAGGCCATACGGCTGGAGATGGGTCCCCCGCCCAAAGAGCCAGCAGGGAAAACTATGCCTTGTTCTAAAGCTCTTTGGGAACCGCTTGCGTAGCCCCACAGACCTGGGGGCTGCGGGCTTTCCTGCTGCCTTCAGCCTCAAAACTACCCTTTCCCACTTGGCGCTGCGCCAGGCACAAAAATGGCCATACGGCTGCAGATGGGCCCCTGCACAAGGAGCCAGCAGGGAAAACTATGCCTTGTTCTAAAGCTCTTTGGGAACCGCTTGCGTAGCCCCAGAGACATGGGGGCTGCGGGCTTTCCTGCTGCCTTCAGCCTCGACACCACCCTTTCCCACTTGGCGCCGTGCCAGGCCCAAAAATGGCCATATGGCTGGAGATGGGTCCCCCGCCCAAAGATTCAGCAGGGAAAATTATGCCTTGTTCTAAAGCTCTTTGGGAACCGCTTGCGTTGTCCCAAAGACCTGGGAGCTAAGGGCTTTCCTGCTGCCTTCTCACTCAAAACCAACCTTTCCCTCTGGGCGCCGCGCCAGGCACAAAAAAGGCCATACGGCTGAAGATGGGTCCCCTGCCCAAGGAGCCAGCAGGGAAAACTATGCCTTGTTCTAAAGCTCTTTGGGAATCGCTTGCGTAGCCCCTCAGACCAGGGGGCTGCGGGCTTTCCTGCTGCGTTCAGCCTCGACAACACCCTTTCCCACTTGGCGCCGCGCCAGGCACAATAATGGCCATACGGCTGGAGATGGGTCCCCTGCCAAAACAGCCATCAGGGAAAATTATGCCTTGTTCTAAAGCTCTTTGGTAACTACTTGCGTAGCCCCACAGACCTGGGGGCTGCAGGCCTTCCTGCTGCCTTCAGCCTCGACACCACCCTTTCCCACTTGGTGCCGCGCCAGGCACAAAAATGGCCATACGGCTGGAGATGGGTTACCTGCCCAAGGAGCCATCAGGGAAAAATATGCCTTGTTCTAAAGCTCTTTGGGAACCGCTTGCGCAGACCCACAGACCTGGGGGCTGCGGGCTTTCCTGCTGCCTTCAGCCTCAAAACCACCCTTTCCCACTGGGAACCGCGCCAGGCACAAAAATGGCCATACGGCTGGAGATGGGTCTCACGCCCAAAGAGCCAGCAGGGAAAACTATGCCTTGTTCTAAAGCCCTTTGGGAACCGCTTGCGTAGCCCCACAGACCTGGGGGCTGCGGGCTTTCCTGCTGCCTTCAGCCTCAAAACCAACCTTTCCCTCTGGGCGCCGCGCCAGGCCCCAAAATGGCCATACGGCTGGAGATGGGTCCCCTGCCCAAGGAGCCAGCAGGGAAAACTATGCCTTGTTCTAAAGCTCTTTGGAAATCGCTTGCGTAGCCACACAGACCTGGGGGCTGCGGGCTTTCCTGCTGCCTTCAGCCTCGACACCACCCTTTCCATCTGGGCGCCGCGCCAGTCACAAAAATGGCGTATGGCTGGAGATGGGTCCCCCGCCCAAAGAGCCAGCAGGGAAAACTATGCCTTGTTCTAAAGCTCTTTGGGAACCGCTTGCGTAGCCCCACAGACCTGAGGGCTGCGGGCTTTCCTGCTGCCTTCAGCCTCAAAACCACACTTTCCCACTTGCCACTACGCCATGCACAAAAATGGCCACACGGCTGGAGATGGGTCCCCTGCCCAAGGAGCCAGCAGGGAAAGCTATCCCTTGTTCTAAAGCTCTTTGGGAACCGCTTGCGTAGCCCCACAGACCTGGGGGCTGCAGGCTTTCCTGCTGCCTTCAGCCTCAAAACCACCCTTTCCCACTTGGCGCCGCGCCAGGAGCAAAAACGGCCATATGGCTGGAGATGGGTCCCCCGCCCAAGGAGCCACCAGGCAAAACTATGCCTTGTTCTAAAGGTCTTTTGGAAGCACTTGCGTAGCCCCACAGACCTAGCGGCTGCGGGCTTTCCTGCTGCCTTCTCACTCAAAACCACCCTTTCCCTCTGGGCGCCGCGCCAGGCACAAAAAAGGCCATACGGCTGAAGATGGGTCCCCTGCCCAAGGAGCCAGCAGGGAAAACTATGCCTTGTTCTAAAGCTCTTTGGGAATCGCTTGCGTAGCCCCACAGACCTGGGGGCTGCGGGCTTTCCTGCTGCCTTCAGCCTCAAAACCACCCTTTCCCACTGGGAACCGCGCCAGGCACAAAAATGGCCATACGGCTGGAGATGGGTCTCACGCCCAAAGAGCCAGCAGGGAAAACTATGCCTTGTTCTAAAGCCCTTTGGGAACCGCTTGCGTAGCCCCACAGACCTGGGGGCTGCGGGCTTTCCTGCTGCCTTCGGCCTCAAAACCAACCTTTCCCACTTGGCGCCGCGCCAGGCCCCAAAATGGCCATACGGCTGGAGATGGGTCCCCTGCCCAAGGAGCCAGCAGGGAAAACTATGCCTTGTTCTAAAGCTCTTTGGAAATCGCTTGCGTAGCCACACAGACCTGGGGGCTGCGGGCTTTCCTGCTGCCTTCAGCCTCGACACCACCCTTTCCATCTGGGCGCCGCGCCAGTCACAAAAATGGCGTATGGCTGGAGATGGGTCCCCCGCCCAAAGAGCCAGCAGGGAAAACTATGCCTTGTTCTAAAGCTCTTTGGGAACCGCTTGCGTAGCCCCACAGACCTGAGGGCTGCGGGCTTTCCTGCTGCCTTCAGCCTCAAAACCACACTTTCCCACTTGCCACTACGCCATGCACAAAAATGGCCACACGGCTGGAGATGGGTCCCCTGCCCAAGGAGCCAGCAGGGAAAACTATGCCTTGTTCTAAAGCTCTTTGGGAACCGCTTGCGTAGCCCCACAGACCTGGGGGCTGCAGGCTTTCCTGCTGCCTTCAGCATCGACACCACCCTTTCCCACTTGGCGCCGTGCCAGGCCCAAAAATGGCCATATGTCTGGAGATGGGTCCCCCGCCCAAAGAGCCAGCAGGGAAAACTATGCCTTGTTCTAAAGCTCTTTGGGAACCGCTTGCGTTGTCCCAAAGACCTGGGGGCTGCGGGCTTTCCTGCTGCCTTCAGCCTCAAAACCACCCTTTCCCACTTGGCGCCGCGCCAGGAGCAAAAACGGCCATATGGCTGGAGATGGGTCCCCCGCCCAAGGAGCCACCAGGCAAAACTATGCCTTGTTCTAAAGGTCTTTTGGAAGCACTTGCGTAGCCCCACAGACCTAGCGGCTGCGGGCTTTCCTGCTGCCTTCAGCCTCGACAACACCCTTTCCCACTTGGGGCTGCGCCAGGCACAATAATGGCCATACGGCTGGAGATGGGTCCCCTGCCAAAAGAGCCATCAGGGAAAAATATGCCTTGTTCTAAAGCTCTTTGGGTACCGCTTGCGTAGCCCCACAGACCTGGGAGCTAAGGGCTTTCCTGCTGCCTTCTCACTCAAAACCACCCTTTCCCTCTGGGCGCCGCGCCAGGCACAAAAAAGGCCATACGGCTGAAGATGGGTCCCCTGCCCAAGGAGCCAGCAGGGAAAACTATGCCTTGTTCTAAAGCTCTTTGGGAATCGCTTGCGTAGCCCCTCAGACCTGGGGGCTGCGGGCTTTCCTGCTGCCTTCAGCCTCAAAACCACCCTTTCCCACTTGGCGCCGCGCCAGGCACAAAAATGGCCATACGGCTGGACATGGGTCCCCCGCCCAAAGAGCCATCAGGGAAAACTATGCCTCGTTCTAAAGCTCTTTGGGAACCGCTTGCGTTGTCCCACAGACCTGGGGGCTGAGGGCTTTCCTGCTGCCTTTAGCCTCAAAACCACCCTTTCCCTCTGGGCGCTGGGCCAGGCACAAAAAAGGCCTATGGCTGGAGATGGGTCCCCCGCCCAAGGAGCCGTTAGGGAAAATTATACCTTGCTCTAAAGCTCTTTGGGAACCTCTTGCGTAGCCCCACAGACCTGGGTGCTGCAGGCTTTCCTGCTGCCTTCAGCCTCAAAACCACCCTTTCCCTACTTGGTGCCGCGCCAGGCACAAAAATGGCCATATGGTTGGAGATGGGTCCCCTGCCCAAGGAGCCAGCAGGGAAAGCTATCCCTTGTTCTAAAGCTCTTTGGGAACCGCTTGCGTAGCCCCACAGACCTGGGGGCTGCAGGCTTTCCTGCTGCCTTCAGCCTCGACACCACCCTTTCCCACTTGTCGCTGCGCCAGGCACAAAAATGGCCATACAGCTGGAGATGGGTCCCCGGCAGAAGGAGCCAGCAGGGAAAACTATGCCTTGTTCTAAAGCTCTTTGGGAACCGCTTGCGTAGCCCCACAGACCTGAGGGCTGCAGGCTTTCCTGCTGCCTTCAGCATCGACACCACCCTTTCCCACTTGGCGCCGTGCCAGGCCCAAAAATGGCCATATGGCTGGAGATGGGTCCCCCGCCCAAAGAGCCAGCAGGGAAAACTATGCCTTGTTCTAAAGCTCTTTGGGAACCGCTTGCGTTGTCCCAAAGACCTGGGGGCTGCGGGCTTTTCTGCTGCCTTCAGCCTCAAAACCACCCTTTCCCACTTGGCACCGCGCCAGGCACAAAAATGGCCATACGGCTGGAGATGGGTCTCCCGCCCAAAGAGCCAGCAGGGAAAACTATGCCTTGTTCTAAAGCCCTTTGGGAACCGCTTGCGTAGCCCCACAGACCTGGGGGCTGCAGGCTTTCCTGCTGCCTTCAGCCTCAAAACCACCCTTTCCCTCTGGGCGCCGCGCCAGGCACAAAAATGGCCATACGGCTGGAGATGGGTCCCCCGCCCTAAGAGCCAGCAGGGAAAACTATGCCTTGTTCTAAAGCTCTTTGGGAACCGCTTGCGTAGCCCCACAGACCTGGGGGCTGCGGGCTTTCCTGCTGCCTTCAGCCTCGACACCACCCTTTCCCACTTGGCGCTGCGCCAGGCACAAAAATGGCCATACGGCTGGAGATGGGTCCCCCGCCCAAAGAGCCAGCAGGGAAAACTATGCCTTGTTCTAAAGGTCTTTGGGAACCGCTTGCGTAGCCCCAGAGACATGGGGGCTGCAGGTTTTCCTGCTGCCTTCAGCCTCGACACCACCCTTTCCCACTTGGCGCCGTGCCAGGCCCAAAAATGGCCATATGTCTGGAGATGGGTCCCCCGCCCAAAGAGCCAGCAGGGAAAACTATGCCTTGTTCTAAAGCTCTTTGGGAACCGCTTGCGTTGTCCCAAAGACCTGGGAGCTAAGGGCTTTCCTGCTGCCTTCTCACTCAAAACCACCCTTTCCCTCTGGGCGCCGCGCCAGGCACAAAAAAGGCCATACGACTGAAGATGGGTCCCCTGCCCAAGGAGCCAGCAGGGAAAACTATGCCTTGTTCTAAAGCTCTTTGGGAATCGCTTGCGTAGCCCCTCAGACCTGGGGGCTGCGGGCTTTCCTGCTGCGTTCAGCCTCGACAACACCCTTTCCCTCTGGGCGCCGCGCCAGGCACAAAAATGGCCATATGGCTGGAGATGTGTCCCCCGCCCAAAGAGCCAGCAGGGAAAACTATGCCTTCTTCTAAAGCTCTTTGGAAATCGCTTGCGTAGCCACACAGACCTGGGGGCTGCGGGCTTTCCTGCTCCCTTCAGCCTCAAAACCACCCTTTCCCACTTGGCGCCGCGCCAGGCACAAAAATGGCCATACGGCTGGACATGGGTCCCCCCGCCCAAAGAGCCATCAGGGAAAACTATGCCTCATTCTAAAGCTCTTTGGGAACCGCTTGCGTTGTCCCACAGACCTGGGGGCTGAGGGCTTTCCTGTTGCCTTTAGCCTCAAAACCACCCTTTCCCTCTGGGCGCTGGGCCAGGCACAAAAAAGGCCTATGGCTGGAGATGGGTCCCCCGCCCAAGGAGCCGTTAGGGAAAATTATACCTTGCTCTAAAGCTCTTTGGGAACCTCTTGCGTAGCCCCACAGACCTGGGTGCTGCAGGCTTTCCTGCTGCCTTCAGCCCCAAAACCACCCTTTCCCTACTTGGTGCCGCGCCAGGCACAAAAATGGCCATACGGCTGGAGATGGGTCCCCTGCCCAAGGAGCCAGCAGGGAAAGCTATCCCTTGTTCTAAAGCTCTTTGGGAACCGCTTGCGTAGCCCCAAAGACCTGGGGGCTGCAGGCTTTCCTGCTGCCTTCAGCCTCGACACCACCCTTTCCATCCGGGCGCCGCGCCAGGCACAAAAATGGCCATACGGCTGGAGATGGGTCTCACGCTCAAAGAGCCAGCAGGGAAAACTATGCCTTGTTCTAAAGCCCTTGGGAACCGCTTGCGTAGCCCCACAGACCTGGGGGCTGCGGGCTTTCCTGCTGCCTTCGGCCTCAAAACCAACCTTTCCCTCTGGGCGCCGCGCCAGGCCCCAAAATGGCCATACGGCTGGAGATGGGTCCCCTGCCCAAGGAGCCAGCAGGGAAAACTATGCCTTGTTCTAAAGCTCTTTGGAAATCGCTTGCGTAGCCACACAGACCTGGGGGCTGCGGGCTTTCCTGCTGCCTTCAGCCTCGACACCACCCTTTCCATCTGGGCGCCGCGCCAGTCACAAAAATGGCGTATGGCTGGAGATGGGTCCCCTACCCAAGGAGCCAGCAGGGAAAACTATGCCTTGTTCTAAAGCTCTTTGGGAACCGCTTGCGTAGCCCCACAGACCTGAGGGCTGCGGGCTTTCCTGCTGCCTTCAGCCTCAAAACCACACTTTCCCACTTGCCAATACGCCATGCACAAAAATGGCCACACGGCTGGAGATGGGTCCCCTGCACAAGGAGCCAGCAGGGAAAACTATGCCTTGTTCTAAAGCTCTTTGGGAACCACTTGCGCAGCCCCACAGACCTGAGGGCTGCAGGCTTTCCTGCTGCCTTCAGCATCGACACCACCCTTTCCCACTTGGCGCCGTGCCAGGCCCAAAAATGGCCATATGTCTGGAGATGGGTCCCCCGCCCAAAGAGCCAGCAGGGAAAACTATGCCTTGTTCTAAAGCTCTTTGGGAACCGCTTGCGTTGTCCCAAAGACCTGGGGGCTGCGGGCTTTCCTGCTGCCTTCAGCCTCAAAACCACCCTTTCCCACTTGGCGCCGCGCCCGGAGCAAAAACGGCCATATGGCTGGAGATGGGTCCCCCGCCCAAGGAGCCACCAGGCAAAACTATCCCTTGTTCTAAAGGTCTTTTGGAAGCACTTGCGTAGCCCCACAGATCTAGCGGCTGCGGGCTTTCCTGCTGCCTTCAGCCTTGACAACACCCTTTCCCACTTGGCGCTGCGCCAGGCACAATAATGGCCATACGGCTGGAGATGGGTCCCCTGCCAAAAGAGCCATCAGGGAAAACTATGCCTTGTTCTAAAGCTCTTTGGGTACCGCTTGCGTAGCCCCACAGACCTGGGAGCTAAGGGCTTTCCTGCTGCCTTCTCACTCAAAACCACCCTTTCCCTCTGGGCGCCGCGCCAGGCACAAAAAAGGCCATACGGCTGAAGATGGGTCCCCTGCCCAAGGAGCCAGCAGGGAAAACTATGCCTTGTTCTAAAGCTCTTTGGGAATCGCTTGCGTAGCCCCTCAGACCTGGGGGCTGCGGGCTTTCCTGCTGCGTTCAGCCTCGACAACACCCTTTCCCTCTGGGCGCCGCGCCAGGCACAAAAATGGCCATACGGCTGGACTTGGGTCCCCCGCCCAAAGAGCCAGCAGGGAAAACTATGCCTCGTTCTAAAGCTCTTTGGGAACCGCTTGCGTTGTCCCACAGACCTGGGGGCTGAGGGCTTTCCTGCTGCCTTTAGCCTCAAAACCACCCTTTCCCTCTGGGCGCTGGGCCAGGCACAAAAAAGGCCTATGGCTGGAGATGGGTCCCCCGCCCAAGGAGCCGTTAGGGAAAATTATACCTTGCTCTAAAGCTCTTTGGGAACCTCTTGCGTAGCCCCACAGACCTGGGTCCTGCAGGCTTTCCTGCTGCCTTCAGCCCCAAAACCACCCTTTCCCTACTTGGTGCCGCGCCAGGCACAAAAATGGCCATACGGCTGGAGATGGGTCCCCTGCCCAAGGAGCCAGCAGGGAAAGCTATCCCTTGTTCTAAAGCTCTTTGGGAACCGCTTGCGTAGCCCCTCAGACCTGGGGGCTGCGGGCTTTCCTGCTCCCTTCAGCCTCAAAACCACCCTTTCCCACTTTGCGCCGCGCCAGGAGCAAAAACGGCCATATGGCTGGAGATGGGTCCCCCGCCCAAGGAGCCAGCAGGGAAAACTATGCCTTGTTCTAAAGGTCTTTTGGAAGCACTTGCGTAGCCCCTCAGACCTAGCGGCTGCGGGCTTTCCTGCTGCCTTCAGCCTTGACAACACCCTTTCCCACTTGGCGCTGCGCCAGGCACAATAATGGCCATACGGCTGGAGATGGGTCCCCTGCCAAAAGAGCCATCAGGGAAAACTATGCCTTGTTCTAAAGCTCTTTGGGTACCGCTTGCGTAGCCCCACAGACCTGGGAGCTAAGGGCTTTCCTGCTGCCTTCTCACTCAAAACCACCCTTTCCCTCTGGGCGCCGCGCCAGGCACAAAAAAGGCCATACGGCTGAAGATGGGTCCCCTGCCCAAGGAGCCAGCAGGGAAAACTATGCCTTGTTCTAAAGCTCTTTGGGAATCGCTTGCGTAGCCCCTCAGACCTGGGGGCTGCGGGCTTTCCTGCTGCGTTCAGCCTCGACAACACCCTTTCCCTCTGGGCGCCGCGCCAGGCACAAAAATGGCCATATGGCTGGAGATGTGTCCCCCGCCCAAAGAGCCAGCAGGGAAAACTATGCCTTGTTCTAAAGCTCTTTGGAAATCGCTTGCGTAGCCACACAGACCTGGGGGCTGCGGGCTTTCCTGCTCCCTTCAGCCTCAAAACCACCCTTTCCCACTTGGCGCCGCGCCAGGCACAAAAATGGCCATACAGCTGGACATGGGTCCCCCGCCCAAAGAGCCATCAGGGAAAACTATGCCTCGTTCTAAAGCTCTTTGGGAACCGCTTGCGTTGTCCCACAGACCTGGGGGCTGAGGGCTTTCCTGCTGCCTTTAGCCTCAAAACCACCCTTTCCCTCTGGGCGCTGGCCCAGGCACAAAAAAGGCCTATGGCTGGAGATGGGTCCCCCGCCCAAGGAGCCAGCAGGGAAAGCTATCCCTTGTTCTAAAGCTCTTTGGGAACCGCTTGCGTAGCCCCACAGACCTGGGGGCTGCAGGCTTTCCTGCTGCCTTCAGCCTCGACACCACCCTTTCCCTCTGGGCGCCGCGCCAGGCACAAAAATGGCCATACGGCTGGACCTGGGTCCCCCGCCCAAAGAGCCAGCAGGGAAAACTATGCCTTGTTCTAAAGCTCTTTTGGAACCGCTTGCGTTGTCCCACAGACCTGGGGGCTGCGGGCTTTCCTGCTGCCTTCAGCCTCAAAACCATCCTTTCCCACTGGGAACCGCGCGAGGCACAAAAATGGCCATACGGCTGGAGATGGGTCTAACGCCCAAAGAGCCAGCAGGGAAAACTATGCCTTGTTCTAAAGCCCTTTGGGAACCGCTTGCGTAGCCCCACAGACCTGGGGGCTGCGGGCTTTCCTGCTGCCTTCGGCCTCAAAACCAACCTTTCCCTCTGGGCGCCGCGCCAGGCCCCAAAATGGCCATACAGCTGGAGATGGGTCCCCTGCCCAAGGAGGCAGCAGGGAAAACTATGCCTTGTTCTAAAGCTCTTTGGAAATCGCTTGCGTAGCCACACAGACCTGGGGGCTGCGGGCTTTCCTGCTGCCTTCAGCCTCGACACCACCCTTTCCATCTGGGCGCCGCGCGAGGCACAAAAATGGCGTATGGCTGGAAATGGGTCCCCCGCCCAAAGAGCCAGCAGGGAAAACTATGCCTTGTTCTAAAGCTCTTTGGGAACCGCTTGCGTAGCCCCACAGACCTGAAAATCCCAAGTTTTTCCTTTACGTCCTCTGGTTAAAACTGAAACTGCAGTTGATGATGGTGATGAAATTCACACCACTGTGCGTACCGTTCCATGGACAACAACTGAGTTAACAAAAATAAGGGAGAAATATTCGAGGCGACCAGAAGAGTCGGCTGTTGAGTACATGTGGCGAGTTTCTTCTGAAGGGGGGCACAGAATTATGCTGAGTGAGGAAGAAGCAGGAGACTCTTGGGGACCAGGAGTGTTTTTAACCACTATGCCTGGGGATCATAATTATTCCCTAACCGCTCGAGCAGCCTATTGGGCAAGGGGTATGGATCCGCGAGAGAGGGGGGAGCCCTTAGAGATTAGAGCTACAGGCTACTCTGATCTGTTTGCGGCTGTAAGGAAAGCAGCTTGTCTGCAAGCCATGTATAACAGAGAGGAATTTCGGAAATCCCCAATGTCAGCCGCTATCGACCCGGATCGATTAGCCCCTCTCATCCGTGGTCTTCCCGATTGCCTGAAACCGTTCCTTGTTCGCACTCAAGATCGTATACGGGATGCTCGGGGTGCTCATGGGCGGGGCCGTCGTCACTACATGCCCACCTGGAATGTACAGGAAATAGATCAATATGGGCGCCGAATGGGCTGGGCCAGCCAAACTAGTGAGAAATCCTCCGAACACCCGCGAAAGGTTCGCCAAGTCCAAACTCACACTCAAAACCCTAAATCAGAGGGAAGGTTTAAGCCTGATAAGGACCGAAATGAGTTGTGGCGTAAAGCCCTACAATTAGGGGTGCCCCGACAATTCTTGCGCGGTGACCCTATGGGAGATCTCCGTACGCTAGTCCAATCTCTACCTAGAAAGAATAATGCGGCTGGGGAGAAAAGCCTAACCAGAGAATCCCCAAGCCGTGAGAAAATTGTGCCTTCTGCACCGGAACGTAACTTGATTGATTTGACAGAGTCCCAGCCAAAACACTCCTATCCCCGGGGAGGGCAGTGAGCCACCCTGTCCGGCAGGTACTAGCAATCCAATGGCGCTCTCATAAAGACTCCGAACCCGTTATTGTCATTCCTGTTGGACCCCCGGAAGATATTGGTAAATTTTATTATTGATACCGGAGCCCAAATGTCTGCAATCACTAACGAAACAGCACAACTTCTAGGTATAAATCCCACCCGACGCAGAGTCAACTTCACGGGAATTGATGGTGTGGTAAAAACATGCCCCACTGCAAAAATTAACTTCTGGTTGCCGGGAGAGCAGCGAATGACTAGGGCAGAAGTGTTAGTGGGTGCCTCACGTACTAACCTCCTAGGATTTGACGTACTGCGTGGGCGAATGTGGAAACTCCCAGATGGAACTGTGTGGAGTTTTGCAGGACGCAAAAAAGGATTAGACACAGTTAAATTGGGGCTATTAGAAACATCTATACTTTTGCCTCCTTCTAAAATTACCAACGTCCGAGAGTACCCACTGCCTGCAGCTGCACTTGCAGGAGCAGACGGGGTGGTATCAGATTTAGAAAAAAGAAACATCATTAAGAGGACTCACGCGCCTTATAATTCACCGGTGTGGCCAGTAAAGAAACCAACAAGGCAATGGCGTTTCACAGTAGATTACGGAAAATTAAACGCCAACACTGCACCCCTGACCGCTGCGGTTCCTAATATCGCGGAAATTGTGGCAATGATAAAAGGAGCTGCCCATGCTTGGGTGGCTGCCTTAGATGTTAAAGACATATTTTTTTTATGATTCTCCTCCTTGAGCAGGACAAAGCGCAGTTTGCATTCACATGGAAAGGAGTCCAATATACCTTTAACCGCTTTCCGCAAGGATACAAACATTCCCCCACTATTGCCCATAATGCTTTGGCTAAAGTGCTATCAGAGATTCCTGTTTCACAGGGATGTACAGTATACCAATATATTGACGACATCTTAATAGGGGAGAGAACCAAGAAAGTGTAAAAGACATGATGGAAAACATCCGAAAAACATTATCAGATTTGGGATTGGAAATTCCCGACTCAAAGTGTCAGGGACCCGCAGAGGAAGTTAAATTCCTGGGGGTCTGGTGGATTAAGGGAGCTGCTTCCGTCCCTCAGGATACCCTGAAAAAATAGAACATGGACAGGATCCTTCCAGCGTGAAGGAGTTACAGCAAGTCCTGGGAACTTTAAGTTATTGGCGTAAACACATCCCTGGCTTTTCCATCATTGCTCGCCCCCTTTATTGTTTGCTCAAAAAAGGTAAATCCTGGGAGTGGACTGAACAACATACTAATGCACTAGAATTGCTAATAAAAGAGCTAAGGTTATTCCAACAACTTGGCCCCATACATCCAACTGACCCTGTCCATGTAGAATGGGGGTTCAGTGAACATGGTTCCCGTTGTAATTTATGGCAGAAGGGACCAGCAGGACCGGAGAGACCACTAGAATTTAGCTCTCACGCCTTTAATGATACTGAGAGCAGATATTCAGACCTGGAGAAGGGTTTACTGTCCCTGGTGCGAGCATTGCAACGAGCAGAGCAGATAAGGAGAGAACAGAGCGTGATTGTTCGGGGCCCTTTTCGACTCCTAGATGTGGTCCGTAAAGGGACAGCACCGCCAGCCGGCATTGCCCAGAAACCCACAGTTCGAAAGTGGTATGCTTATTTAGAAGGCATTAATGATATCATGCCAGTCTCTGAAGGTAGTATCAAAGTATCCATGCTCCAGAAGGATATAGATGGTGCCCTATTGTTCCAATCCCCACCAAAAAGACCATCTCCAATCCAAGAAGCATCTCCTCTGAAAGAAGGCAGTGATCTTACAGGAGTGTGGTTTACTGGTGCGTCATCTCACCGTGAGAACAGCAAGTGGAAATACAAGGCCGTAGCACTGGAAGTAGCAACGGGGGAAAGAGCAATTGAAACAGGAGAAGGTAGGGCACAAGTAGGGGAACTCAGAGCCGTCCTACTAGCTGCACAACATGGAGCTACTTACATTTACACTGACTCATATGCTGTTTTTAAAGGAGCCACTGAATGGATAGGACACTGGGCAGCCTACGATTGGCAGGTGAATAGAGTCCCAATCTGGGAGACAGACAGTTGGAAGCAACTGTTGGAAATAGGAGGACAGAGACCATTGCACATTGCTTGGGTAAAAGGCCACGATCGTTCAAACTCGATCACTGCTCAGTTCAACCAACAGGTAGATAGCCTCACGCGGCTACAACAAATTGACATTGTAGATGATGGTCGGGAATGGGAACGCTTACTCGAATGGTTACATATTAAGCCTGGCCATACAGGCCGTGCTGATCTGTATCAGGAAGGTCTAGCCCGGGGGTGGCCTGTGTCGGTTAAGCTGTGCGAACAAATAGTAACTGCCTGGTCACAATGTCGCCTACGACTCAGCAAAGATCATCTGAGTAAGGCGCCTCCCTTACACATGCGGGACAAGAAAGCGTTGTGGCATTCATAGCAGCTTGATTATATTGGGCCCTTGAGATCATCAGGTGAGAAAAGATATGTCCTAGTCGGAGTGGAGATTATCTCCAGCCTCAGTATGGCCACCGGCTTCAAATCAGCTGCCGGGGACAACACAGTGAAAGGCCTAAAAGGGTGGTTCAGCACACTTCCCCTCCCCGAGGAAATCCAAAGTGATAACGGTTCACACTTTACCGCTACAGTGGTACAAGATTGGGCCAAAGAAGAAGGGATTCGATGGGTATTTCATACTCCCTATTATCCTCAGGCTAATGGCATTGTTGAATGCACCAACGGATTGGTTAAGCGTTTTGCAAAAACTGATAAATCATAAGGGAAGGTGAAGAAGGCACCTTGCCCACTGAAATTCGAAAAGTAATATGGGATAACGCAATTGAATTTGAGAAAAGATTTCAGTCCAGGTGGTATCTGGTTAATTTCACCTACGATCCCACTGAGAGCAAAGCCACAGCTTTTGTCTTAACGATACGCAATGCCTCAGTGTACACCATATACCCAATCATCGCACTGGGGTTGAATCACCAAGGAGCTCTACTCTATCCAACACAGCACAGAGGTTGGGCACGACAAAATGAGACTAAATGGCAAACTGCTGATGTTGACGCATGCGTTTCACGAGACCAACAAGGATTCATTTGTGAGAGTAATACTCTCAAAGCACAAGACCTTTGTCTTGACACCAACCAGAATGCTTGTCACTTTGAGACACATCCCGATGAAAACCCCAGAGACTGTGCTTGTCTAGATTAAGAAAGGGTGCGTTAGCATGAGGTCTCCCTGTAGTCTTGTATTACAGACGACAAAGGCTTGAGACCATGGCCACTCTGGGTCTCTTTGACTACAAACAACAGGGAATAAAAAGGTAAAACTGAATAGCATCAATTCCATCTGCCAATTCGTCATTTTAGAATTTGGGCCTCCAGGTAGCCATACATCATAAAAGTAGTATTATTGCCAGGATCAATGTCAGGATTCCCTGGAGACATTCAAAGGTAGCGTAGGCCAATCCGTCTGTACAGCTCATCCAAGGTTCCTGTAAGACATAAAGGAAAAGAAAATCTGCTCGGTCTTATTCGACCGACGGGGTTAAAAGAAGGTGCGATCCACCGGGTGCTGATCCGGTGTATCTTCCCTGAACAATCCTTGGCTTCCCATGCATAGGGATTTTTGGGAGTAGCTAGCGCCATTGGCACCGTCCCATTTTGAGGCATTTTCACTAGCACAGGTAGTCCAGGGTGAAATCTTCCGGGGTATTTTCCCGGTTCATTGGCAGCCTTTGGAGAGATAATATTGGCAGGTACACAGAAAGCTTTCATTTTAGGACAGCCGTCTCCACTCCATCTGTTATTTAGTTGATAGATGGCATCATCCAATCGCAAATGCCAACCTGGTTCATGACTTTTTGCAAAATGCTTAACCAATCTATTGGTGCGTTCAACAATGCCATTAGCCTGGGGATAATAGGGAGTATGAAATACCCATCGAATCCCTTCTTCTTTGGCCCAATCTTGTACCACCGAAGCCGTAAAGTGTGAAACGTTATCACTCTGGATTTCCTCGGGAAGGGGAAGTGTGCTGAGCCACTCTTTTAGCCTTTCACTGTGTTGTCCCTGGTAGCTGGTTTGAAACTGCTGGCCATACTGAGGCTGGAGATAATCTCCACTCCTACCAGGACATATCTTTTCCCACCTGATGATCTCAAGGGCTCAATATAATCAAGCTGCCATGAATGCCACAACGCTTTCTTGTCCCGCATGTGTAAGGGAGGCGCCTTACTCGGATGATCTTTGCTGAGTCGTAGGCGACATTGTGACCAGGCAGTTACTATTTGTTCGCACAGCTTAACCGACACAAGCCACCACCTTCCCGACACAGGTCAGGAGGGCCTGTGCGGCCACGTTTAACATGTAACGATTCAAGTAAGCGGTCCCATTCCCGACCATCATCTACAATGTCAATTTGTTGTAGCCGCGTGAGGCCATCTACCTGT
Source organism: Rissa tridactyla (assembly GCF_028500815.1). NCBI lineage: Eukaryota > Metazoa > Chordata > Aves > Charadriiformes > Laridae > Rissa > Rissa tridactyla. The sequence continues at coordinate 80,092 of NW_026529612.1, forward strand.
TGGTTGAACTGAGCAGTGATCGAGTTTGAACGATCGTGGCCTTTTACCCAAGCAATGTGCAATGTTCTCTGTCCTCCTATTTCCAACAGTTGCTTCCAATTATCTGTCTCCCAAACTGGGACTCTGTTCACCTGCCAATCATTGGCTGCCCAGTGTCCTATCCATTCAGTGGCTCCTTTAAAAACAGCATATGAGTCAGTGTAAATGTAAGTAGCCCCCATGTTGTGCAGCTAGTAGGACGGCTCTGAGTTCCCCTACCCTCCCCTGTTTCAATTGCTCTTTCCCCCGTTGCTCCTTCCAGTGCTACGGCCTTGTATTTCCACTTGCTGTTCTCACGGTGAGATGACGCACCAGTAAACCACACTCCTGTAAGATCACTGCTGTCCCTCAAAGGAGGTGCTTCTTGGATCGGAGATGGTCTGTTTGGTGGGGATTGGAACTATAGGGCACCATCTATATCCTTTGGTATCCTTGTGAAGTAGCCTTGGATACTTTAACACTGCCTTCAGAGACTGGCTTGATTTCATTAATGCCTTCTAAATAAGCATACCACTTTCGAACTGTAGGTCTCTGGGCAATGCCAGCTGGTGGTGGTGTCCCTTTAAGGACCACATCTGGGAGGCGAAAAGGTCCCAGGAAAGATCACGCTCTGTTCTCTCCTTATCTGCTCTGCTCGTTGCAACGCTCGCACCAGGGACAGTAAACCCTTCTCCAGGTCTGAATATCTGCTCTCAGTATCATTGAAGGAGTGGGAGCAAAATTCTAATGGTCTCTCCGGTCCTGCTGGTCCCTTCTGCCATAAATTACAACGGGAACCATGTTCACTGAGCCCCCATTCTACATGGACAGGGTCAGTTGGATGTATGGGGCCAAGCTGTTGGAATAACCTTAGCTCCTTTATTAGTAATTGCAGAGCATTAGTGTGTTGTTCAGTCCACACCAGGATTTACCCTTTTTTGGCAAGCTATGAAGGGGGCGAGCAATGATGGAAAAGCCAGGGACGTGTTTACGCCAATAACTTAAATTCCCAGGACTTGCTGTAACTCCTTCACGCTGGATGGATTCTGGCCATGCTCTATTTTTTCCAGAGTATCCTGAGGGACAGAAGCAGCTCCCTTAATCCACCAGACCCCCAGGAATTTAACTTCCTGTGCGGGTCCCTGACACTTTGAGTCGGGAATTTCCAATCCCAAATCTGATAATGTTTTTCGGATGTTTTCCATCATGTCTTTTACACTTTCTTGGTTCTCTCCCCTATTAAGATGTCATCAATAATATATTGGTATACTGTACATCCCTGTGAAACAGGAATCTCTGATAGCACTTTAGCTAAAGCATTATGGGCAATAGTGGGGGAATGTTTGTATCCTTGCGGAAAGCGGTTAAAGGTATATTGGACTCCTTTCCATGCGAATGCAAACTGCGCTTTGTCCTGCTCAAGGAGGGGAATCATAAAAAAATATGTCTTTAACATCTAAGGCAACCCTCCAAGCATGGGCAGCTCCTTGTATCATTGTCACAATTTCCGCGATAGTCGGAACTGCAGCGGTCAGGGGTGCAGTGTTGGCGTTTAATTTTCCGTAATCTACTGTGAAACGCCATTGCCTTGTTGGTTTCTTTACTGGCCACACGGTGGAAAATAAGGCGAGTGAGTCCTCTTAATGATGTCCCTTTTTTCTAAATCTGATACCACTCTGTCTGCTCCTGCAACAGCAGCTGCAGGCACTGGATACTACAGGACAGCAGAGACTTAGAGGGAGGGAAAGGTATGGAAGTTTCCAACAGACTCAATTTCACTGTGTCTATTACTTTTTCAAATCCTGCAAAACTTCACACTGTGGAGACATCATTAAGAAAAGCCATTAAGAAAACCCCGGGCGGCAGGCTTTCGTGGCGCCTTCAGCCTCAAAACCACCCTTTCCCACTTGGCGCTGCGCCAGGCACAAAAATGGCCATACGGCTGGAGATGGGTCCCCTGCCCAAGGAACCAGCAGGGAAAACTATGCCTTGTTCTAAAGCTCTTTGGGAACCGCTTGCGTAGCCCCACAGACCTGAGGGCTGCTGGCTTTGCTGCTGCCTTCAGCCTCGACACCACCCTTTCCCACAGGGAACCGCGCCAGGAACAAAAATGGCCATACGGCTGGAGATGGGTCTCCCGCCCAAAGAGCCAGCAGGGAAAACTATGCCTTGTTCTAAAGCTCTTTGGGAACCGCTTGCGTAGCCCCACAGACCTGGGGGCTGCGGGCCTTCCTGCTGCCTTCAGCCTCGACACCACCCTTTCCCACTACGCACCGCGCCAGGAGCAAAAATGGCCGTACGGCTGGAGATGGGTCCCCCGCCCAAGGAGCCACTAGGAAAACTATGCCTTGTTCTAAAGCTCTTTGGGAACCGCTTGTGTAGCCCCACAGACCTGGGAGCTGCGGGCTTTCCTACTGCATTCAGACTCAAAACCACCCTTTCCCATTTGGCGCCGCGCCAGGCACAAAAAATGGCCATACGGCTGGAGATGGGTCCCCCGCCCAAAGATCGAGCAGGGAAAACTATGCCTTCTTCTAAAGCTCTTTGGGAACCGCTTGCGTAGCCCCACAGACCTGGGGGCTGCGGGCTTTCCCGCTGCCTTCAGACTCGACACCACCCTTTCCCACTACGCACCGCGCCAGGAGCAAAAATGGCCGTACGGCTGGAGATGGGTCCCCCGCCCAAGGAGCCACTAGGAAAACTATGCCTTGTTCTAAAGCTCTTTGGGAACCGCTTGTGTAGCCCCACAGACCTGGGAGCTGCGGGCTTTCCTACTGCATTCAGACTCAAAACCACCCTTTCCCATTTGGCGCCGCGCCAGGCACAAAAAATGGCCATACGGCTGGAGATGGGTCCCCCGCCCAAAGAGCCAGCAGGGAAAACTATGCCTTCTTCTAAAGCTCTTTGGGAACCGCTTGCGTAGCCCCACAGACCTGGGGGCTGCGGGCTTTCCTGCTGCCTTCAGACTCGACACCACCCTTTCCCTCTGGGCGCCGCGCCAGGCACAAAAATGGCCATACGGCTGCAGAGAGACCCCGCCCAAAGAGCCAGAAGGGAAAACTATGCCTTGTTCTAAAGCTCTTTGGGAACCGCTTGCGTTGCCCCACAGACCTGGGGGCTGCAGGCTTTCCTGCTGCCTTCAGCCTCGACAACACCCTTTCCCTCTGGGCGCCAGGCCAGGCACAAAAATGGGCATATGGGTGGACATGGGTCCCCTGCCCAAGGAACCAGCAGGGAAAACTATGCCCTTGTTCTAAAGCTCTTTGGGAACCGCTTGCGTAGCCCCACAGACCTGGGGGCTGCAGGCTTTCCTGCTGCCTTCAGCCTCGACACCACCCTTTCCCACTTGGCGCCGCGCCAGGCACAAAAATGGCCATATGGCTGGAGATGGGTGCCACGCCCAAAGAGCCAGCAGGGAAAACTATGCCTTGTTCTAAAGCTCTTTGGGAACCGTTTGCGTAGCCCCACAGACCTGGGGGCTGCGGTCTTTCCTGCTGCCTTCAGCCTAGAAACCACCCTTTCCCACTTGGCACCGCGCCAGGCACAAAAATGACCATACGGCTGGAGATGGGTCCCCCGCCCAAAGAGGCAGCAGGGAGAACTATGCCTTGTTCTAAAGCTCTTTGGGAACCGCTTGCGTTGTCCCACAGACCTGGGGGCTGCCGGCTTTCCTGCTGCCTTCAGCCTCAAAACCACCCTTTCCCACTTGGTGCCGCGCCAGGCACAGAAATGGCCATACGGCTGGAGATGGGTCCACTGCCCAAGGAGCCAGCAGGGAAAACTATGCCTTGTTCTAAAGCTCTTTGGGAACCGCTTGCGTAGCCCCACAGACCTGGGGGCTGCCGGCTTTCCTGCTGCCTTCAGCCTCGACACCACCCTTTCCCACTTGGCGCCGCGCCAGGCACAAAAATGGCCATATGGCTGGAGATGGGTCCCACGCCCAAAGAGCCAGCAGGGAAAACTATGCCTTGTTCTAAAGCTCTTTGGGAACCGCTTGCGTAGCCCCACAGACCTGGGGGCTGCCGGCTTTCCTGCTGCCTTCAGCCTCGACACCACCCTTTCCCACTTGGCGCCGTGCCAGGCCCAAAAATGGCCATATGTCTGGAGATTGGTCCCCCGCCCAAGGAACCAGCAGGGAAAGCTATGCCTTGTTCTAAAGGTCTATGGGAACCGCTTGCGTAGCCCCACAGACCTGGGAGCTGCGGGCCTTCCTGCTGCCTTCAGCCTCGACACCACCCTTTCCCACTTGGCGACGCGCCAGGCACAATAACGGCCATACGGCTGGAGATGGGTCCCCCGCCCAAAGAGCCAGCAGGGAAAACTATGCCTTGTTCTAAAGCTCTTTGGGAACCGCTTGCGTAGACCCACAGACCTGGGAGCTCCGGGCCTTCCTGCTGCCTTCAGCCTCAAAAGGCACCCTATCCCACTTGGCGCCGCGCCAGGCACAAAAAAGGCCATACGGCTGGAGATGGGTCCCCCGCCCAAAGAGCCAGCTGGAAAACTATGCCTTGTTCTAAAGCTCTTTGGGAACCGCTTGCGTAGCCACACAGACCTGGGGGCTGCAGGCTTTCCTGCTGCCTTCAGCCTCGACACCACCCTTTCCCACTTGGCGCCGCGCCAGGCACAAAAAAGGCCTATGGCTGCAGATGGGTCCCCCGCCCAAAGAGCCAGCAGGGAAAGCTATGCCTTGTTCTAAAGCTCTTTGGGAAACCGCTTGGGTAGCCCCACAGACCTGGGGGCTGCGGGCTTTCCTGCTGCCTTCAGACTCGACACCACCCTTTCCCACTAGGTGCCGCGCCAGGCACAAAAATGGCCATATGGCTGGAGGTGGATCGCCTGCCCAAGGAGCCAGCAGGGAAAACTATGCCTTGTTCTAAAGTTCTTTGGGAACCACTTGCGTAGCCCCACAGACCTGGGGGGCGGGCTTTCCTGCTGCCTTCAGCCTCGACACCACCCTTTCCCACTTGGCGCTGCGCCAGGCACAAAAATGGCCATACGGCTGGAGATGGGTCCCCTGCCCAAGGAACCAGCAGGGAAAACTATGCCTTGTTCTAAAGCTCTTTGGGAACCGCTTGCGTTGTCCCACAGACCTGAGGGCTGCAGGCTTTCCTGCTGCCTTCAGCCTCGACACCACCCTTTCCCACTTGGCGCCGCGCCAGGCAAAAAAATGGCCATATGGCTGGAGATG